>NW_020653993.1:235903-334770 GCF_003589595.1 Hyposmocoma kahamanoa
CAATCCTGACTTGAGCATTGAGTAGAGTTCTAGAATACGACCCTAAGACTGTGTACTTCTTATAGCTGGAATTTCCATCAGTCAAAAACAAATTAGTCGTATTGGTCGTAATCACTTTTATTTTTTTATTATTAATCTAAGTGTTTATTTACGTATTGTATAAAACAAATTGAATAAATAATACATAAAAGTTCTACTTTCAATGACGCATAATTAATTAGTAAATATTGACGTTTGTTAAACGCGTTTAAAATATAGCGAATAAAAGTGTTTGTTTTAATTTTACTACTCTTTTCTACTTCTTCTTTTTAGTTGAAAATAGTACTATTAGTTGTTAATTGATCCTATCAACTAACGATCGAATCATTACACGATTTACCTAATACTTTCACTATTGATTTTGTACATAAAATATGATGTAATGTTTATTTTTACGATGGTTTATTCTCGAATGTCTCTGAGGGAACAACAACGTAGGTATAGATTGCAAAAAAAGCACTTATGACTCTTCTGCATTCTAATTTACAACTTATCTTTATTTGACTTTGTGTAAGTACAAGCGAGTGGTCGATAGATGGCGTATGAAATTGTCACTACTGCTTAGAGGTGAAATCGTCAAAGTCATTCGCGACTGTTCAAGCCTTAATTTTTAGGTGCTCAGATTGCAGAAAGCGAGTGGCCCCCCTCCCACTCACACCTCACCTCCTAAAAAAGAAGCTCGCGTGCAAATTAATATCAATGAATATATCATAAATTCTATTTTTTTTTAGTTTTTCTCTAAATTGAATACATATGGTCCATTCATACGTGCACAACCACACGTTCACATTTAACATTTCACTGTCTAACAGCGTGCTCATTGATTGATTTTTGTCATTTTTATCAAGAGAGATAACGATATCGACTTCAGCAGGATGATAGATGGGAATTAAAAGGGATTGTTTATCTAGGCAACTGCGCATTACGTACGCTATCTGATATTATTGTTATATTTAGAGGCCTAGACGAGGAGTGCGACAGTGGCCAATCTGAACGCAGTTGTCACCGTAATGATTTGGCAGAATAGTTTTCAAACAAAATAAATGACATTTCGTCTCTATTTCTGGTTTATACTCGACGTCAAGGCGCCTATTTTGCGTGTACACTAGAAAATAAAACTAGGATTAAATCATATGAATAAAACTGGGTTCCCGCGGCAAAGTTTATGCTATGCTAATAAATTTTTCAAATTCAAATTCATTTATTCAATATCGGACCACATAGTCCATAATTATACTAATACATAGAATTAAATCACACTACTAATTATTTTACATTCATAATATTTGAAGTTATAAATGAATAAATAATATAGTTAATAAAGTTAATAATGAAAGTTAATGAAAGTTAATAATGAAATTTTAAATAATGTCCAAATATGTCAAATTAAAAATTAAATTACAATTAACAACATTCATGGTACATAATAGTGGCACCATACCACAGTGGTTACATAAGTGCAATAAAGCCTGCCAGCTATAATGGTCAAGATGCTGTTGGCGCTGGCCCGCATCCTGTGCACCAAGGAAATTCATCGCTTGCGTATTGTTGCGTGGAAACAATCTACCCGTGCCTCTGCGAACATCCCTGAAGCTCTACACCAATGCGTTGAGCGAGGTAGCCCTTGGTTTTCCCAGACAATAATATGAATATTATTTTAAAAAACATCGTGACTTTCAATAGAAAATTACAATGAATCAAGCTAACATCTCTAGTCAGCGTTGGTAGCTCTAGAGGTACCTCTCTAAGTGAAGAAATAAGTCTTCGTTCCGTTGCTTAGTTGGCATAGCGGCCGGAGATCTGAAGCTGGATCGAAGAATTTTTTTCTATCTTTATTCCATCTTTGTTCAATATCATGGTAATAAAACATGGTGACATTCAATAAACACTTAAAATACATTATTTGATATAATTATTAATACAAAGATCGAACACTCCGAAAAAATCTTTCGATCCGGCCGGATTCGAACCGACGTCTTCTAGCATACCGTGGCAGACGCTACACCAACTAAGTACGAACCAGCGGACCTCACGAATTCTTCTATGTGTTTCTTGTCTAGTCTTTGTATTTACTTTTTCAACGACTTTTTAGCCGTAGTGCCATCTATAAGAAATCTTAAGTATTTCATCATCCAGTAATACCTTTACAACTACCAGCCCTGGCTAGAGATGTCGCTATTCATTGTATTAAAATTTTTATTCAATTGATGGTCAATTATTTTTTATGTGAAGTTACTCCACTGGTTTGTTATAATTAATACAAAGATCGAACACTCAGAAAAATCGATCGATCTTTGTATTAATAATTATAACAAACTAGTGTAGTAACTACATATAAAAAATAATTGAATAGCAATTCAGTAAAAATTTAATCATTATTTGAATTTTACATTTTATGTTATCACATAAAAAATCAACCTTGATGCCGACCACGAGTGCCTAGACGAAATAGACTATAATCAGATATTAGAATAAGCATATTACCTAAACTTCAGTGACACGCGTAGAATGAATAATACCACTGATCACTGAAAAAACGAAATGAAATTTGTCTTTTCATCTGTTAAAACAGAAGAAAGTTACGTAGTGGAAAAGCGTATCTATATATGTAGAATAAAAGAAACCGGAATGATAATGTCTTCAGGATGCAGAATCAAAGATCCTTCTTACTGCTCTTACTTGTTGAAAGAGTTTGCACAGGGAGCGTTATTGCGTTTCGATTTTGAAAGGCAAGGGTGCTGGTGAAATTACAGGCACATGAGACTTGTGTGTCAAGTTGACAGGCGCAGTAGAGATGCCCCTTAGATCTTTTCGATTTAAAACTCTGAGTGGCAATGCGCGCAAGACTTTTTCGTTATTTGGTATCATAAAAAAAAAAGCAAATTTGGTGTGAAATTTGTCAATGTCCATAATTTAACCGTATGCCATATTGTGGCCATTGTCGACGAATGCACATTAACTGCAGTAACTCATAGTAACCAATAGTGGCCAATTAGATTAATTGGTGAAAATTGATCCCGATTCAACTGATGTGGTATTGTTGGAACTCGAATAGAGCTCTGATTCGTCGGCTTCTTTTAAACTTCGTAGTTTAATGTTGTTGTTGATGTTATTCGTTTTATCTTTTTATTGCACGTTCCAAAAGATAATGTACTTATTTTGTGAGTGTATTCTCACTTTTGTAAATAACTAACAAGTAGTAGCAATAGACTATGGAGTTTTCTATTATTTTGCTCGCTCATAGTTAGCATCAAATTCATATTCTTACAGTTTCTTGTTGTTTTTTAATATATAAATCCAAGTGATGAGACGAACAAGTCGTGCACCTGGTGGTAAGCGACACGCCTGTCTATAACAGTTGCAGTGCAACTCAGAGCTTTAAATAGCAAAGACCTGAGCGGCACTGCCACTGCGCATGTCACCCTGAATCATAAGTTTCACCAGCACCTTTACCCTTCCAAACCGGGACGCAGTAATGGCCAGAAATATGTAACATGGCAGTGCTTCCCTGGACGAACTGTTACAACTCTTTTTTCTGGTAATAAAGGCTATTTAAGTCTAACAATAAAATGGGTCTTCTTCATAATGCCCGCAACTTCGAACTAAAAATAAATTATGCTTGTAATTAAAGCTGTTGGTTAGGTAGAAGAAAACATTTTTTGTCCTTCTCCATTATATGCTTCAACTCTTTTCATTTAAATTTTTTGAAGCTCGAACTAAACTCGTTCAAAGCAAAATCGAATCATTTTCGAGTTTCCGTAGTAGAAAGTCACTCTCCCAAATTGGTAGAATTCACATGACACGGTTTGCATTGCTAAAAACTTAAATAAATTGCCGACGCATAGGGGCCACAAATCTCTGTTTGCGTAGGGGATGAAGATAAATGACTTTATCATGTTTTTCTTTAACCAATTTCGAAAAGGTTGAATCTATATACTTAGCATTAAAAGATAAAAAAAAGAAACTAGGTAGCTGGAATCTTAACTTTAACGTCTATTTATACTTTTCTTTTAATTGCAAATTTGCAAGATAGTATCCATAGTTTCATACAAAATTAAAACCCAAGACGCTTTGAACCAAGATTTAAGGATAATTTTTCTTCACTGAACAAACGAACAGTCCAAATCTACATCTGTAACATTTTGAACCGAGGTCTATACCCACCCGGGTTTTAGGCCTTACTTATTTATTTATTTACTTTATGGAAGATTTAGCAAAATTTTTGTCAACAAATTAAATACCAGTTGACTGTGCTAGTTACATTTAAATCTCCACAAGTAGCACAAAAAATAGTCAAGTCAAACAAAACCAAGTCCCTGGTGGTAAGCGACACGCCTGTCCATAGCAGTTGCACTGCCACTCAGAGCTTTAAATCACAAATATCTGAGAGGACAGCCACTGCGCCAGACACCCGGCGCAGTGGCTGTCCCCTCAGATCATTGCGATTTAAAGCCCTGAGTGTTATCGCAACTGTCGTGGACAGGCGTGTAGCTTACCATCAGGCGCACGACTTGTTCGTCCCATCACTTGATATTATAAAAAAAATCTAACTCTTCCACGAGAAGCTTTACCTCTACTGAAAGGTGGTAAAATATCATCTTTGCTTGTAGCATGTGTTTTTGATTATAATGTTTTTAACAGGAACCTCATTGGCATCAAAAGATAACTACAAGGAATTTATTTCAACACGTTGATAAGTTATTCGTACAAGTTTAAGTTGTACGAGCATTAATGCGTGTGTTGCGACATTAATACATTAACGTTGAACAGACCACTATTAACCGAACGTGTGTTACAAAATCACATTTAAAACTTTTCCATAGACACTGTTTACGATTAATTTGATAAATTTAAAGTGCTTGTGTTGTCTAATTTGTGCCGTCTCTTTTGTTTAAGGAATCAATTTGTGTAAAAAGCTTAATGTTTTGTCTACGACACCCTCCATGACGTTTATGAAACTAGATAACCAACCTCCGGTTAAAAAAACCGGCCTCAAAAGTCATTCACCCCCTAGTTTACCACCCTTAGAGGTGGAATATTTCCTTCAAATTTAAATGGGACCAACTTCTGAGGTACTCTCTTTCCAACAAAAAAAGAATCATCTGAATCGGTTCACAAATGGCGAAGTTATCGCGTAACATACATTAAAAAAAACATATAGACGATTTGAGAACCTCCTCCTTTTTTTAAGTCGGTTAAAAATGGACACCGACAGAATTGAGACTAATTACTCTTACAAGAAAAAAAAATTAAAGTGGTTCTATCGATTCACACAGGATCATTGTCAAATACTATAACATCCTTCCAAGACTATATTACTAATATCCAAACAACAAAGATTCACATGTTGTGGCGAGGCGTCCATACAACTTGATTCCCACCGGCTTGCCTAAAATTTTCCACGTATCATTAAAAGACTATACTAGACAGCGCACATACCCCACTACACAAAAACTTATAATCAAAATTTCAAAATATTCAATAATAAACACGTAGTAACCTGTTCTTGATATACAGAAGAATGTAGCTTCCCGGTGGTAATTAGACACTTTTGTTTTTAACGTAATATGCTACATTTGGTACTCAATTTAATGTGTAGAATAACTCAATCTGTGAAATGAAGGGTACTGGTATCTTGTGTGTTAAAGCACGGCGCTTTCTTAACGGCAAAAGGGGTTTTTGTTAAGGTAGATGTTATTTGTTTTGCTCCGAGCGGTTTTACCAACGCCAATTTTCAGGTATATGTACTCTGATCGCGCGATCGGTTAGTAGTGGAAACTAATAACCTTCAATGTGTATGCTTTGATCACGGTATCAGTTTCACCTGACCAATTGTCATACGATTTCGCAACCGATCGCCATTTAAATATATGTATAATAAAATTAATCACAGGAGAGAGCGAGCGATTACGCGAGCGAGAGACATATTGAAGGTTATCCGTTTCCTCTACCAACTGATTCCATACGAGTTTAAAGTTAGCTAGTGGCAAAAACTTCACGGTATTTTTGGCCAAACCATTACTATACCATAAAATGTACGATGACCTTAAATAGCTATCCAAAAGACTCAAGCCCTTTGGCTCCACGACCTTTAGCTCAAAACAATCGTATAAAGACACACATTACTTGACAACTGCCGTTCCTAACGGTACCTTTCACTTTTCACCTTCTATATTACTAATGTGACCATATAAGATATTCTTAAATTTACATAGCGTTCATTGGCTACTGTAATGGTAAACGAACAATAGGTAGAAGTAGACAGTACTTTAAATTCTCTCTAATAGCGCCTACGGGGTTAAATTTCTGGACAAAGGTATTTATTCAGGCGTGACTCCAATATCAGATCCTTTATTAGCGCTTGAAGTTTGTGAAGACGAGTTGAATCAAGAAAGCCAATTATTTGCATTCCTTGTAGCACCGTAGCATTAGCGTGATTACATAAATACAAGTGGTTTTTTATTTATTATATATAAATATATAATTTCGTTTATTATTAAAAATAGCAAATTTTAGAAGTTTTTAGCCGAGCAGCTAGCACGTCCTTCAATTTAAAACTGGTCACACTGGTAAGAATGTTCATTTCTTTAAACTTACTTATTATTACTGTTTAAAAATGGAACATAAGACAGCACCTTCATTTCCAATTATCGACACAAGTAGACAACTGTACCCGTTAAAGTTACAAGTACACGCCCTTTCAAGTTGAGTGTGCATAAGTGTGTGAACTTAAGTGTATAAAATAAGTGTGTCAATGTTATATGCCTACCAGCACCTCGATAAGTGTCCACTAAGTTGACAGATTTAGATACTTAGAATTTTAATTCTAATCACAAAGTGTTTACACACGCTTGAGTTATATCGGACAGAGTCATGGGTACACATTTTAATGAAGTATTTATTTTATTGATCTCGATGGCACAGTGGTTCAGACTGAGGAAGGTCCCGGGTTCGATTCCTAAAAGAACTGTAGTATTACAAAGAATGCAAAATGCGTTTTTTGTGATACCAAGAGATGGGATGAACAAGTCGTGCGCCTGGTGGTAAGCGACACGCCTGTCTCTAACAGGTGCAGTGCCACTCAGAGCTTCAAATCGCAGGTATTTAAGGGGCACTGCCACTGCGCCTGTCACCCTGAGACATAAGTTGACAAATCCCATATACTTGTGACTTCACCAACACCCTTAACCCTTCAAAACTGTAATGCAATATGCTTATTGCTTAGCGAACACAAACTCATTCACGAGGAGCTCTAATTTTACTGTAAACTACGTGCCCGCCTTCAGTTTGCTAGATCCCTTAAAGCGGAATGATATCGTGATTGCGTAGGCTTTGAACGTATGAGGTAGACGCGGACAAGTTCATTGCACGATACGTAACATAAGCTCATAATGCTCAGACGTATTTATTAATACATACGATTAGAAAAAATCGCATTAAATTATATATCTTTTTATCTTTTTAGTGACAGTAGGCCTTAACTATTTCTGCTGCCAAACAGTCACGTTTGAAGGGTGCTTGTGAAATTACAGGCACATAGGACTTGTCAACTTATGTCTCAGGGTGACGGGCGCAGTGGCAGTGACAATCGGATCTTGTAATTTAAAGCTCTGATTGGCACTGTAAGTGTTATGGACAGGCCTGTCGCTTGCCACCAGGTGCATGACTTATTTTTGTTTGAATTGTCCCGTCTCGTCACTTGATATCATAAAAAGAAATCTCTAACAACAATCGATTGAAGAAAAATGGCCACCGTTATAACGATTTCCCGCCAAAAAAATTGTCAAAAAATGAAACTAAGAATTATTACAATCTAAGATCTGGCAGTGTTGCCAATTAGATGCCTAAGACTGTCCCGAAAAAAAATTACTACCATCGAATGAAACAAATTTTTCTGAAGATGGACGTAGTGAAAAAAGTTTTTTCAGTTTATTCAATCATAATGGTATCGTATTTTTTAACATCGAAAAACGTATAAAAAAAGGTTTATATTTCGGGTCTCGTTTCACCTTCATAGAAAAATAGGTTAATGTAGATAAGGCACGGCTTCGTGTGTACTTCGGTAGTAAACACCGGGTTACACCCCAAACCTAGCCCGCATGATGACTGATAATAACGAGTTACTATTACTACATTCTAAATTAGTATGAATGGCTACTGCATGCTAAGTTTGAGCCTCGTTTACTGTGGCACAGTTTAGTCATCATCATTTGTTTTACTAACCAACCAGGTTACTATTTTTTTATGGTATCAAGCGACGGGACGAATAAGTCGTGCGCCGGGTGGTAAACAACACGCCTACCCGTAACAGTTGCAGTACCACTCAGAGCTTTAAAGTGGAAAGTCCCATTTGCCTGTAGATTCACCATGTGTAGGGGCCCATCAAAAACCATAGAAACCAATCAGTAATAATAGCTGTGATTAATAAAACAATAGTATTTTTTTTTTGATGGGCAGACGACATCGCAGGAATTGCGGGTCGAACCTGGATGAGATTAGCACGGGACCATGGGGAGTGGCACAGAAAGTTGGAGGCCTATACCCAGCAGTGGGTGAAGCCAAGCTGTATATGATTATAATTTCATTTTTAACCAATTTTGTATTGACATTTAATATTTGAACACAATTCACAATACAAAAACTTAATGTAATGGCCAGCACAACCATAAAGGTTCCAACCCTCCCCCTACAGCAGATCAAAGTTTGTCTACAACTCCCAGCAGGATGGACTCTAGTGAATGTGACCGCGACTTGCTCTGTAGACGGTATGTAGAGAACATTGATTAAATTTGAATTGACATTTAATATTTAAATATAAATCACAATACAAAAACATGACCTAATGGCCAGGAGAACTGTAGAGGTTCCTATAGTGATAACAAAGTAGGAAGAATGTTTGCCTACATCGAAGGTAATATTTATTTAATTAAGATAATATACAGGTAAGGTAAAAAGGACAATATAAGCTTAACTACTAGAAATTAAAACTAGGATTTTTAAATTATATGAATAAAATTGGGTCGCCGCGGCAAGGTTTCCAAGATGCTGGCAGCGTTCCCCCTTTGTATTGCTACGCTTATGCGTTGAGCAAGGTAGCTGCCGGCCCTTAGGTTTCCCAGACAGTCAATAAATTTTTTTGATAAAATTTTGTACAGATGAAGGGCACTGGGACCCCATGGGCCAAGGGTTTCGACTCCAAAGGCTGTAAATAGGTAGTCAGAGCCGAGATCCTGGTACTTATTACTTTTTATTCCTTCCACCAGCTCAGCTGCGGAGCCAACCCTCTTGCTGGTGTGATGGAGATGGGATGGGGTGAGTGTGTTGGCACATGTGGCGTCCCACACCAGTGCCCGGCCCATACTCCAATGGATGACAGTCATTCCGTCCAGGCGTTTGCCATCTGTTCGCGACATGCCGCTTGGCTCGAGAATAGCGGGCACGTTAACAGTGGCTAAGGCTCGGCGGCTGGTGTCGTTGAGGGCTGCATGCCGGGAGATACGGCTGGCGCTCAACTGGCCGTAAGACCATGGTGACCCAGAGCACTTACGTCTTTGCCGCAAGGACACTGATGAGGGGAGCAAACTGGAACACCAAGGCGGAGGCCTGCAGCTAAGCGAATGGTCTCGGCGC
The DNA here is from genome assembly GCF_003589595.1 of Hyposmocoma kahamanoa. Classification (NCBI taxonomy): domain Eukaryota; kingdom Metazoa; phylum Arthropoda; class Insecta; order Lepidoptera; family Cosmopterigidae; genus Hyposmocoma; species Hyposmocoma kahamanoa. The sequence continues at coordinate 245,573 of NW_020653993.1, forward strand.
TCAGGAAGTTACCGGTACTGGCATAGGGGAAAGCGTGTAGCCAGTGGTCAGATTCCCACCTGGACGCCGCTTCCAGACCTGCTCGGTCTGTCAGTCCTAAGTGCATCTGTTTGCGGATGCCTAATGTATATCATTACAATGATGTAGAGAGTCCTTAACCTACATTGAACCATTGTAATGGATTATGGCCTAAAATGGTTTCTCAGAAGATACCGTGCAACAGTGGAACAAACCGTTATATTATATTCGAATATAAAAAAGGTAGACACGACGATTGGAGATGGAGAATGTCCACTTTTGGTAGCTGAGTAAAGTCATAAATCTGACTTTGTTACTGCAAAAGTGTCAAATACGGCAGTTAAGGGAAGGATGACATCAACAACCGATACTGATATTTTAGTTGGATAGTCTAGATTCATTTTAGCTCACTTTAATTCTTATTTAATTTTTTAAATATTATAGTAAAAATAACTAATTAAATATTTCTTGCAAGTTGAACTAAACCATTATTAGTCGAGTACACACGTACCAATTTAAATCTAAACAAGGCATAAGCATCTCTGTCACTTATTAATAAGCTAGAAAGGGAGAAATATACTAACCAGTAACGCGTGGGAAAGAATTCTTTGCATCAATATATTTATTGCTGCTTTGTTCATGTGTCAATGTCGTTTTTTTTGTTAAAGTAGGTGTTAAGTTATTTTCTTGATGACAGTATTTTAGAACTAATGACTTAGTATTTTTTTGTACCTTACTAATTCTGCCGCAGCGCAGATCTTTGAGTTTTGAAGCTCTGAGTGGCACTGTAACTGTTATGGACAGGCGTGTAGCTCACCATCAGGCGCACGACTTGTTCATGACGTCACATTTGCGCATTACGTCCTATTCGTATCACTTCCGAATCCGGGAAATGACGATCCGAAATGTCACAGGGATCATTTTATCTCTAGGTGCACAAGCGATATTCGTATTTTTTCGGATTCCAATGGGACTTAAAGCCACGTCTGAAGTGGGTCCGAGTTTTTTAGATTTATGTAGTCTCGGATTTGGAACTACTACTACACTACTGTTAGCGAGAGGTATTGTTTTTAGCATTAGCAAACTGCCTCCGTGGCCGAACGGTTACCATGCCGGACTGCCACGCAGAGGTCCCAAGTTCGATTCCTGGGCCGGGCGAAATATTTGTATGACCTACATTTATTTCTCTCGTGAGTTTGGGTGTAATTTGTGGTCGTCTATGTGTGTGTCCGTGGCACCCGCGACACAGGGTTTCCCTAGTGCGGGGCTATGTTGAGTGTGTGCGTTATTATTATTATTATTATTATTGTTACTAAACATGTATTCAATTGAAAATAAATTGCTTTCCCAGTGAGCTGTCAAATCTCACTATGATTATTTTTAAGTAATTCAAAACCTCTTGACATCGTTATGTCTAGAGGTGGAAGCAGCATCACCCACACCAATGCTTCAGTCTCCCGCGACTTGTATCTATTTGCTTTATAGATAAGTCTGCAAAAAGTACTAGACCCAAATGGAGTAAAGTGACAACCGAATGGTTGCAAAAAAGTGGTTATAATCTTAGCCGCGGACGTTAGATGGCTTCTTTTTCTTGATCAAAGCCGGTGTTAAATTCCTTTAAGCAAGCAACCACCTCTATGCCTCTCCTTGGTCAAGTGGCTTTCGTACCGGTTTTCATGGTGTCGCCGTCCTGAGGTCCCGGGTTCAATCCCCGGCCGGATGTGATGTTGGCTAATACTTATTTATTGTTTATTAATTTAGAAAAGTTAGTTTCCCAAATCCTTGCTACCGGGAATTGAACCCGAGACTTCCTTATCTTGTGCTCTCCGCCGCTATCCAACTAAAGTGACAAAACAATATTTATTTGTCGACCCACCAATCAATACAATCGTATTTGTATAACAATTGAAGCAATAAAAATAAAGATACGAACCCCTAGTGATAAAGCCAATTAGTTTGGGCACCCCTAGAACATGTTTGAGGGTGGATGGATGAATTTGTTTCGGAAATGCATAGAGTGATGAAATACTTTACACAATTTCCGAAACTATATGCATATAATGTATAGCACGTTCCACTGTCGAGCATCGAATTTAGTTTGTACTCAAATGTTAATGCATCACGCGACAGTGATCCGTGAAACGTGGTTCTGTTATTGATATTTTTAAAATTATTGATGTTTATAATATCAAGTAACGGGATGAACAAGTCGTGCGCCTGATGGTACAGCTACACGCCTGTCCATAACAGTTGCATTGTCACTCAGAGCTTTAAATCGCAAAGATCTGTGTGGCACTGCCACTGAGCCCGACACCCTGAGACATAAATTAACAAGTCTCATGTGCCTATAATTTCACCCTTACCCTTCAAAACCACACATCAGCAACTATAGGAAGATTTCTCTGTACACGAGATCCATATTATGTCTGCCTGGGTTTACATGGCTGTTCTGTGTATTATTTCTTTAGTATTATACAGTATGACATTCTTTAATATTTTATTGCGTTTATTATTTGTGTAATGATTATTTATGTCAAATTTAATTTATTTAGTACCTAATGTAGTAATTTTAAACGATTTCGGTTTAACGGTTTTTTTTTATTACGTTACGCGATACCGATTTGGCAAATAGATGTAATTCCACGAATTTTTGAAGTAGTTTTTTTTTAGTATACTCTGTACTGAGATTATAATAATCTATAGGCAGTGAATATTCTACTTATTAGAATTTGAAATCAGTCATTACATTAAAAATATATTTTGATTATAGTATTCCATTTAAAAACCGGCTGTGGCAGAATAACAGCCAAAGCTATATTTTTTTATTATTGTTTTTCTAAAAGTTATTATACGTTTTATGGTAATTCCTCCTCCTCTGTTCTCTGTTAAAAATTACGATTGGCAGTCTTTGTAAATGTAATATCTTCTTATTTAAAAGGTAGCTACATAAACGCGCCTAATAAAAGTATTGCTGTCTCTCTGTTTTAATCGTGTTTGTGTAAGTACTTGCTGTGTTTAAATAAAATCGCAGTTAATCTTGGATTTCCGTTTAAGTGTGAAACACACAGAGAGCGGGTGCGGATCGGGCGCGGGTCGGGTCCGGGTCGTGTTGAGACGGTGCGCCAATTCCACGCCCGCGCGCAGTGTGTTGTCGTTCATATAAACACTCGGAACTAAACCCGACGCGGTGTCGACCCGACCCGCGCCCGACCCGCACCCGCTTTATGTATCTTTCACGCTTTATTTTACGCCTTCAATCCATCATCCTCAGATGCTGAGTCATGGACCCTTTTGACATGCTTTTTAATACTAATTGTTTCCTGTTCTTGCTTTCTTTTGTGTTATGATGAAATTATATAATTTTCTGTATTGTTTGTATTTTGCACTTTTTGTTTGTATTTACAATATATGTAAAAATTTATATGTGCAATAAATTAGAAGTCCGTGTATCTGACTTGGAAATGGCAGCATTTGAAAATCAAATTTTTATAAAATCAACTAATTTATAGATTCAAATATAAACTAAATACTCATTTAAAAAAATAAAAATCAAGATATTAAGCACTCTGTATTTATTATACACACATGTACAATTCAAGTTTGTATTTCCGGTAATTTGACTAACCCATAGGCTATGTACTGTGTCGTCTTGGTGAATAAATATTTTGAGTTTGACTTTTAGTACCCGCTGCTAAACAAGATTCACCTCTAAGCGTAACTTTAGCCTATCAAATGCGCGCTTCACCGGATGTCCCCAAAGTATTTGTATTTGATATCTGTTTATCTATATATTTCTAAGAATTGACGTGGAGTGTTTACATGTACTGATACAATCCGATACTTTTGTGTCATATATTTAGTGTCATATTTAATATGGGGAAGTCCCTTGTGAGAAATCATTAAGTGTTTACGTGTAAATTTTCTAATATATTTTTCACCTCACTAGCTCGGAACGGCTTCTCATTAAAAGAGATCTGCGCGGAAAAGCTTTTTTGTACGCTAACGTGGAAAAGGTTTTTGAAATTCTAAGTTGACGATGGACTGTGGAGCACCTAACTTTTTTTTCGATGAAAAAACAGATAATGACACGTTCAACTACGCGATTCGTCGTACATTACTTATTTATGTAATATAAATCCGTGGGTATATTTTATTCTTATTATTGTTGAAATTAAATTGACAATGATAACTAATTATGTGTAATGAATTAATGTAATATAAAATAAAATAAATTCAATAATCACTTAAATGACACAAAATTATAATTATAAATTATAAGTACAAGCAAGAATAAAAATTGATGAGGTGCAAATTCAGGACGCAAAGGGAAGGTAAACTTTTTGTTTTCATAAAAAAACTGATGTTTTATAGTTTAACACACGCACGCACGCACACACGCACGCACCAATCACGTACTGAAATAAACATTTTATTTATTTTTTATTTTATTTATTTTAAGTTTTTCTTTCATCTGCCATTATCCTCTCGTGCCTTGAACAAATAACTATTTTTTTTAAGATATCAAGTGAAGGAATGAACAAGTCGTAGAAGCGTTAATTTATAAACTAGTTTGTAACACACAATGCCGTTTATTGACACCGATATTTGTCAAAGTTCAGTAAATAAATTTAGCTCATGATCAATATTTGAGTAAGGAAAAAAACGGGTGGGCAGTACTAGCACAGCAATATGCAAATTTTTATTGTAATAGGGTATTTATTATTGTAATAGATAATAAATAAATTATCTTTATAAAAATAAATAATGGAACAACTGAATAATTGACTGGCACCCTAAAACATGGAGTCAAAATGCAACAATCCTACCACTCCCCACCCGGCCAATCAGACATGCATTCTTACCGCATGAATCATGACGAGGGTGGTCAGTTGTGTATTTTGAGTGCTTGTGCGTCGATTGCGTTGCTGTTGGATTAGTTTTTTATTATGCTTTTGTTGGAATTTTTAAGCAACAGCAAGCAATGTGGATGAAAAGAATCTTAGCTGTTTTCTTATTTTTTATAATACTAACACACCTTTGGTGTAATCAGGATACATCTGCGAAAAGACAACTTCAGGAGAGAGCTATAATTATTAATACAAAGATCGAACACTCAGAAAAAATTTCTTCGATCCGGCCGGATTCGAATCGACGTCTTCTAGCTTACCGTGCCAGACGCTATACCAACTAAGCCACAGAACGAACCAGCGGACGTTACGAATTTTTCTATGTGCTTGCGTCGTGTCCTTGTATTTGGTTTTTTCAAGGATTTTTTAGTCGTAGCGCCATCTATGAGAAATCTATGAAAGATTTATCACCCAGTTAGTACCTTTACAGTTACTAGTCCTGGCGAGAGATGTCGCTATTCGCTGTATTTTATATTTTTATTGAATTGATATTCAATTATTTTTCAGGAGAGAGTTTTTTAGTTTTAATGGCAGTAGATCTCTTGGTAAAAAACTTCGTCCAGAGAAGTACTCTGCCGCCTGCTAATTACAACGCAAAGTGACAAAATACGAGTAATTTTTTGAGATGTCATAGAAAACCATAACTCTGTTTTAGAATATCGAAATTGTTTCATGATATTTCAGCTATTTATCGTTAGGGTAAGTTTCGATAAGTCGAACTCGTTAACTAATTTTAAAAGATAATTTTGTGCTCTATCTTATGCTATTTAAAACGAATATTTGACCATTTGTCACTTAGCCGTGAGTGGACGGCAGTACTGCCACCTTATTTATGCCGCCAAACAGTAATGAGAGCATTACTGTGTTCCGTTTATGAAGGGTAAAGGTGCTGGTCATATAGAGACATAAGTTGACAAGTCCCATGTGCCTGTACACATGGGACTTGTCAACTTATGTCTCTAGGTAACGGACACAGTGGCAGTGAACGTAAAGGAACTTCTTCTTGACATAGGAAATTAAACTATTTTTCCGGATTTAAATCGCGTATATTTGTTTTTTCAAACAAACAGACGTTTCGGGCCCTTTACAGGTCCCATGGTCACGGTTGACTGAGGTGGTACAGTCTTCAACCAGTTATGTCTAATATTAATGCAAACCACCCTATTTTTTCCACTATAGTTACAATAGTTATTAATTAAATATCTTATTTTTAATTTTACAAAGAAAACATTCCAATTTACGCTACATTAAGTTTTACAAATTATTTTATTGAATGACTTTGTATTAAGTTTAATTTATTATTAATTATTAATAGAAATTAGAATAAACTAAAACATATTAATTAGTACTGCAGTCTTATGTCTGTTTGGGATTTTTCATTAGAGGAAATACTGGATCCCAAACTGGTGGTACGGAGAAACCATCTTCCCTGTTGAAATTAGGATGTTTTTTAATTTCAATGGCCTCTCGCAGCACCCTGGGCAGATAACGGACTTCTTTTGCAAGGACCTGGGGTTTGTCAAACTTCATTGAATGTGTAGGTTTATCCATGACATGCTCGCAGACTGCAGACTTGTTTCAACAAGTCTTAAATCCGGAAAAATAGTTTCATTTCCTATGTGTAACAATCGCAAAAACCTAAGAACTCGATATTCTTCTTGACAGTCAAAAAAAGGGTATTTCACAGAGCTTTGCTTAGGTGGCGAAAATTTGCTGCATATCATCATCAGCCTATTGCAGTCCAGTCCAGTCCTATTGCATATATTGTGTATTAAAACCATTATTAACCCACTAACAATTTAATTTTCTTTTATATCTGTATTTCACTTGCTTTTCTTAATTTTTCTTTTATATATTGTACACTTACAATATATAATTTGAATTAAATCACTAATATTTTTAATTTATTTTTTAAACATTATATTTATATTATCTTCCTATTTATTTGGTTTCTATTCTAATTATTATTATATGTTTAAATATAACTAAATGGAAAAATGACGTCAGCGAGCTGATTATCGTATCCGCGATTACCTCTAGGTTATAGCTGAAAATCAGCGGTTTGCTCTTGAGTAAACACCGACGCTGAGCTATGACCTTCTTGCACTGCTGCAGCACACGTACATAACTGAGTGTCTAGCAGTGCTGCGACTCTGCTGTTTTTGTTTCGTTTGTGTTTTTGTGTTTTTTTTATTATTTTTTTGCTGTTATGTACCTGTGAATGTAGTAACAAATAAAAGTTTTATCTATCTATCTATCTATCTATCAGTGTCCTTCTGATCTTTGTGATTTAAAGCACGGAGCGGTACTGCAATTGGGACGACTTCTTCGTCCCGTCTCTTGGCCTTATAAGTTAAGTTCAATTTCACATAATTCTGCACTGAGTTTGCCGATTAAAATAATTGTTTAGTAGCAGAGCTCCTTGTGAAAGAGACTAACTCTTTCTTCTTTAGTGAAGTACTGCCACCTTGCCTATTCGGTTTTGAACGGTAAGGGTTGAAATTGCAGGCACATGGGACTTGCCAACTTAAATCGAAGGGTGACGGGCGCAGTGGCAGTGGCTCTCAAATCCTTGCGTTTTAAAGCTCTGAGTTTCACTGCAACTGTTTTGAACAGTTGAACAGAATTCGTCTGGTCACTTGGCATCATAAAAGAAAAGAAAAAGGATGTTATTTTGTTGAAAGCTTTAATAGGAATTTATTTAAACAAAACTTTAATTATATTGCCAAACAAACATACTCGTAGTGTGAAATTCAAGGCTAATTCAACAACTAACAAAAAATATTTGATATTTTAATACCTATCCAAATATTTTATTAAATAAAAAATTTAATAACGATTATAAATCTCCGCTTGCACCTTGAAAATCTAAAAAAACACTTCCTGAACAGATGTGAATCTTTATTATTATACGTGGGCTTCTCTACTGAAAAGATCTTTTCTTGCACTGGAACAACCTACGCACGATTTGGTACTATGTCCCCTTACAGTGTGTCGCTGCACATTTTATTTTTACAACTTCGTCACCCAATCTCAACCCTTCGGTTTTTTTCACTAATTAAGCCAGTGTTCCGTAAATATTTGACGCATTGTTGACAGATTACTGGTAAAAAAGTAATTTGTTGCCCTAGCCATATTCTTAAGAATCTATAGTACAATCTCAAATAGCTTTAGTTGTCTCCGCATAACAGTGAAAATGTTGAATCAATTAGTTTGGAAAAAATAAATAATAAAATTGATGATATACGCTTATTACTATACGGTGTGAAAATACGATACCTAACAATTTTTACAATAGAAAAAAAAACACAACGCTACCTCGACCACTGTATTCAATAACTACTTTATATGTACCAGTGTTTTTTTTATGTCAACTGAACTACATAAAACATGTATACTATACGACAAACATTTTTCAAATGGCTTTATTTTAAATTAACCGTATTAGTACGAGAAATATTTTTATTCGAGCTGAGGTATTGCTCTTTAACGATTGATCTACAACATGCTATATAAACAGAATACAAGAATCATTGACTTACAATTATATGGACGTCGGGTCCGCGCTAAAAAGTGTCCGAACTTATAGGGCGTTAAAATCGTATACAGAACGTCATTCACGCTTTAGTCTTCGTTTGTTCGACTGACAGCGAAGCAAGCAAAATTAGACAGTACTGCGATGACATTACAATTTAAATTCAACGTTTTAGCTGTTTCATATTCCTTTACATGTCACTACGTTTAAATAGGTTGACTTGGGACATTTTTTTCGTGGTTTTTGTATTAGACGCGTCGTCCATTTATTTGTAAGTCAATGACAAGAATACAAGATATTTATTAGCTGAAAAATGTATTTAACAATGTCATACACCAGAGCTTTAAATCACAAAGATCTAAGGGGCACTGCGCCCAGAGCGCCCGCGACTTTGAGACGTAAGTTGACAAGTCCCATGTGCCCTTAACTTCACCTGCACCTCTGCCCTTCAAAACCGGAACGCAATAATGCCCTGATTCCCAGAACTCTTTCACGAGGAGCTCTCCTGCTACCAAACAAACATGAAGTTCGAACTGGGATACCAGAACTCTGAAAAAAGAGTCCAGAAAACTTTGTGTTCCCGCCATCTTGTGGAACAAATATTTGGCTTGGCAAGAGGCGGAAAAAAGCTTTAGCTGTCAGCTTCAATAGCACTACTAGTAATTAATGGTACTGGTCGTGCCTTCAAGACCTGGTTATTACGAAGTCTCTTGAAGATACCAGGGAAGTTAAGATAGATGGAGTTAGTTTCTAGAAACCCCAAACCGATTGCCAACGCCCGCACAGGGTCGACACGACGTCCGCTCGCCCGTGACTCAACGCCAGCGCGGCGTGTACCCAACGTTCGGCACTATTCAGCATAGCAGTCGCGCGGACAACGGCGAAACGCTGACGCTCGAAAAACGCTTGTGTGGGGGGTCTCTAACGTTATCAATTCTACGTTTCCTTTCTAAACCATTTAAAAAGCTCTATTAATCCAAATTTTCCGAATGGCTGGTTTTAAAATGAACCAATTAAAACCATTCAAAAAGTAAATTGATCCTCATATGACCCTATCTCTGACAACTCGCTTCGTTAACCCCTTCATATTGAATAACAACGACGTGTTTTACGCTTAGTTTGTCTTTTTATTATTTTATTCTTTGTTTTAGGGTTTGGATGAGTGATTGAGTAAGGGGTTAAAGGAGTGATTCACTCATTAAGTTCATGATCGATAGGAAATGGGCTAGAACACCATCGGTTACATTAATAAATATAGCACGTTGCCTCCGATGAAGTTTGGGTCCAGTTAGATCAAGATCGGGCTAATTGTAATTGTTAACACTCTTTATTAATAATATACGAACAGCATAGCTATGCAAAGAAGGAACTATGCCAGCATTTTGGGTACTAAGCAGCGCTAAACATCTCTCATGACAAGTTTTTTTTTAATAATATCCAGTGACCGGACGAACAAGTCGTGTGCCTGTTGGTAAGCTACACGCCTGTCCATAACAGTTACAATGCCGCTCATAGCTCTAAATTGCAAAGATCTGAGGGGGACACTACCACTGCGCCCATCACCCAGAGACGCCTGTCATTTCACTAGCACCCTTACCCTTCAAAACCGGAACACGGTAATGCTGACGTTACTGGTTGGCGGCTGAAATAGGTAAGATGGCAGTACTACCCTGGACGAAATCCTACTCAAGAAGCTCTACTGCTAGTATATTTCAGATATAGCCTTATTACACCAAATGTGCGACTTGAAAAATATAGAACAAAATAAAATATATTACATCTCTCTCATCATTACATCAATCTACTCTGTATGTATTACTTCATTAAACTTTAAGTATATTGTCTTGAACACTGCCGTAAAATTACCTGCTTATCGGCATTCTACAGGATACATCAAGGAGAGTCTGCAAAAGAATTGCACGGTTTGATTTCGCCTTTCCCTTTCATCATCGAGGGACTAGACGTAGGCTGGGGTTCCAACTCTATGTTGTGGATATTCCCAGGATTCGTGTGACCACATTTATTTGGCGACCGGCTAGGGAGTGGAATTCCCCGCCTGATAACTTATTCCCCAAACGCTGTAACTGGGACCTTTTCAGGGCGAGATTGAATAGATGCCCATTCACTCTTTATTTAGGTGTGCGTGTTATCGTTGACCTCATCATCACTTTCCATCAGGTGAAATGGAAGTTAAATGTGCAATTGTTTTTGCACTAAAAAATATAGAACGTCTTTTCTGTTGTGTGTTAAATAACAAAACAAATAATGAACTACATAAAAGTGCGTCAGTTGCAATTGGCAATGAACTCATCATGTCAGGCTGCACCTCTGTCGAGTCTGATTTCATCTAATCGACAATGAATTCTTTGCTTGATTGATTCATTGAATGTCGCAGTCAGTTTGCGAAGATGGACTTTCTGTGCACTGTCTAAAGCTGAACAAGAGCAGTTGATCAAGGTCAAATTTAATTCAACCTGAGCACACGATCCTTGTTCCGTGCAATTGTCTCTAAAATACAGATAGCACTAATAATAGCCGACTTACGAAGAAGATGAAGAAGAAGATGGCACCTCAAGAAGAAGAAGACGAAGCAAATTACTCTTTCGTAAAGGTATATTCCTGAGAAGAACGATTAAAATCCTTTCTCAAAGTTGTTATTTAAATAAAATAATAAAAAATCTTTATCATTTACTATAAACTTATTCTATATTATTCAAGACTAGAGTGATTCGGCATTTTTAAGACAAACGCGGTCTTTCTGGCAAAAATAAAGTTAAAAAAATAAAACGGAGAATGGCGAGGGAAGTTTTGACCCAGCCACCATACAGGATGGGATTATTTTTCAGGTTAGGCATTTTGTAATCACAGTTTTTGTGTTTTAATACCTATTGACGAAGCCTAGTGCTGATTTATAGGTTGTAAATTTAAATTTAACAAATGGTGTTCAAAAAATTTGCTAAAATTTTACGACTCCCGTGTACTCACATACTGGTTTTCATGGTGTAGCTCTGAGGTCCATTCGATTCCCGGCCGGGTCAGTGCAGAAACCCAACTTTTCTATATTGTCTCGGGACTGGATGTTTCTAGTACCATTGTTTGTAACTTTCATAACACAAGTGCTTTAACTACTTACTTTGTGATCAGACCGCCGTATCTGATGTTGTCTAATATTTAATTTAAATAGTAAATGTTACGATTTTCAAATTCATTTTAAATCAATTGAAAAAGAGTCAGATTTACATTTTTGAAAGAAGTTTCATTATTTTACTCTTCACTATTATTAACTGATGTGATGGAGCAGTTGGGAACCATATAATTTAAACCTGTTGAACAACGTGTTGTGTGTAATGTGTATTATAAATGAGTTTACCGTAACATTGATTACTCATTTCACGGGTGTACTCTTCGCTTGTTTCGACTATGATTAATTATTGCTTTATTTTTAAGGCCCGAGGCCGTTGACTTTTTTACGGTTACTGGAACTCGGTTATGTGTAACAAATCAATGTTCATTAATCAATTTATTAGTTTAATGCTAGTGAGACGTTATAACATGTCGTTGATGTTGAACCAAACAATGTATAATGGACTTGTATTGTTTGGCGTGTGTATTAAGAGTAATATGTTAATTTAAAATTTGTAGATATAAGAAATCATTAACCTACCAACTATATTTCTCGTTACTTTTAGTTTTGTAATTTTTCAAGTTCTTACTAAACAGTACATCATGATTAACAAGCGCGCTGGTGGTTGATCAAGCGCGAGCCTGAGATGCGATTGACGCTCTTTTTGGGATTTGATGCCCCTTCGATTCGAACACCTTTAAGCGCGTCCAATGTAAAAAAATTATGGATCGACTCAAGGCAGGCATATACAGAGCTGAAAGTATATTGAGCTAGAAACTTTACATTTAAAGTCCAGTGTCAAGCTTGATGTATACCGTTGACTTTGTTAGTACCTTACCCAAATTATGAGGTATACGAAGGGGGATCGCTGTTAGCCTTTTGGATATCCTCTTTTTTTATAGCGATCAAGTTACTGGACGCCTACTTATAACAGTAGCAATGACACTCAGAATATTCTGCCGCAAGAACGTTAAAATGGATAGATTTGTCTGGAGTTACATTCTTAATGTTATGTCTTTGTTTCATTTAATAAATAAATAAATATGCGACAAATATTATTTGGATATTAATGGTTAATTGCCACTGATCATATATTTATTATAAAATTAAACAGTTGTCAAAAATACCAAATCTTCGTATTGTCTGTAACATGATCGTTAAATACAAATGTCACATAACTCCAATTACGGCATAATAAACAGCATTGTTTTGTCTAGCTGCACCGAAGTATGTCTATGTGTCAGTAAACATTGTTATGTATTACTAAGTAGTTTTTGTTGATAATGAAGTAGTTTAATTACTTTGCGTGCAGGTATTTTGTAGGGATAGCTCTGCTGGAAAATAATATCTAGATGTCCAAAGCAAAACCTAATAAATGTAAATTTTTCTTAAATGAAATAATCAATTTAGATACGATTAAATTATTTATTTCTCATGAACACTAGAACAGTTTAAATTGCACTATATGTCAATGTATAAGACAACCTAATTAATATCGTCAAACAAAAATGAAAATTATAAAATTTTAAAAAATTAACACGTGAAACCCGGATGAAGAATGGATCTTATTGCGAATAATGTAATTATTTTTGTTTATACATTTATATTTTATTTCACATTATGATTTTAGTAGCAGTAAATCTCCTCGTGAAAGGGTTCGTTCAGGAAAGTACTGCCACATTACCTATTTCTGCCGTCACGCAGTAACGTGAGCATTACTGTGTTCCGGTTTTGAAGGGTAAGGCGCTGGTGAAGTTACAGACATATGGGACATGTCAACTTTTGACCCAAGGTGACGGGCGCAGTGGCAGTACCCCTCCGATCTTTGCGGCTTAAAGTTCTGAGTGGCACTGTAACTATTATGAACAGGCGAGAACAGACTTGGTCGTGCCGTCACCTTGTATTATAAAAAAGTCATAAATCTGCTTACTGGACTCCACCATAGAAAAGTGACCCTTTTTTTCCGAATAAGTTACATTTTTAAAATAGTTTGGCATCACAATTGTCTTGCATTTAAGAGCCTGTGCACACGGCGTATTTATACGCGTCGCAGACGCGCTGTCGTGAATCGATTGAAACGCGTGCCAATATCGCATTGCAGGCAGCTTATATACTCCACTTACGTTTACACTTAGAATTTCGTGTAGTAACTTCAAATCAAAATTTAGCTGAAATTAACAAACAAAATTAAAATTAAAACTATCTCTTACCAAAATACATGCGCGTGACGACAGCGCATCTCTAAGTTTGTGTTTCATCGGAGGTGCACTAACGGAGCCTCCCGCAATGACGTACCAATCGTATAATATAATCATCGTATCGTACTGAACAACAATCGGCGAGGATCTTACGCCGAGGGCAATCCTTTCACCACGATGGTGATGGCAAACAAATCCCTTACATAGTTCGGCATGGTGGCTACTTATACACTACTGTATAATTATACAGTGTACGCCATCAATACGGCGAGAAAACCGGAGGTGTGATATGATTTCACAATTACAAAAACTCAACAGTGCGTTGTAAAACAAAATAATGTTTTTGTTAACATTTACATTTTCACACCGACATAACAAATTTGTGCCGGCAGAATAAAAAGAAACAATAAAAGCCAAAGGTCTCCAAACCAATGTTTATATTAGGAGCACGTATTTGTTTTCTCACCGGTCGGTTTTCAATTTGACTGGAACGTATTTAGTCTGCAACGTTGAAGGGGAACTTTTTTACGTCATATAAATTTAAAGTGAATGATTGATTTACTGACAAAAACTTTTAAATGGTATTGTTTTTTAAAACATGGTACTGCTTTATTGATTGTTAGTCATAAGGGAAATAAAATCCTACATACAACAGAGGTGCCTGTAAAAGAGTTCGTTCAGGGGTGTACCTTACCTATTTTTGCCGCCAATCAGTACTGTTAGCATTACTGCGTTCCAGTTTAGAATGGTAAGGGTGCTGGTGAAAATACATGTAACTTAAGTTTCAGGGTAACGGGCGCACTGGCAGTGACCCTCAGATTTTCGCGATTTAAAGCTTTGGTGGCACTACAAATGTTATTATAGATAGGCGTGTCCCTCACCACCAGGCGCATGACTTATTCGTCTTGTGGGTCGCTTAGTGTCATTACAAAAAAAAGGATTGCATGGGTTGTAGCTAAAAAAAGATAATATCTGCTTACTCCAAAGGGAATCCGAAAGCGTATTAAGTATATATGTTAAACCAAATCGTTTACAAAAGTTCAATTACTCGAGCCTAAAATTATTCTGTAAAGAAACAATGACTTACTTACACAGGGGCACACGTGACGCATGCCTAAAAATAATCACCCTCTATACCAGGGTTCGGCAACCTGCGGCTCTTTCGATGTGAAGTTGCGGCTCTTTTGTTCCATACGCAAATATTAAAATCAAAGTAAAGTAAGAAGCCAACGAACAAATGAAAATCTAGAGTCGTTGAAAGACCAAGTACAAAGACACGACGCAAGCACATAGAAAAATTCGTGAGGTCAGTTGGTTCGTTCCGTGGCTTAGTTGGTATAACGTCTGGCACGGTGTGCAAGAACACGTCGGTTCGAATCCGACCGGATCGAAGGAATTTTTTCTGAGAGTTTTTCCTGAGTGTTCGAGCTTTGTATTAATAATTATAACAAACTAGTGGAGTAATTTCACAAAAAATAATTGAATATCAATTTAATAAAAATTTAATGGATCTAGAGTCGTGTTTGAATCTTAAAACAAACAGCTAAGAGCGAAATTTGTCCAAACTTTCAAAAGGCATGCAAAGCCAATGCTCTCTTTGATTTACTACTCAATTCTGTACTTATATTATTTAATTATTTTAATTTTGTAGTTAAATACTTTCATTTGTTGTGAAAAAAATACTATGTATGAATAAATACAACGCTTCCAAAATAAAATACTGAGGTCAATTGTGGGTGCTCCTTGGCATATACGAAATGAGGATCTGCGTCGTGATTTAGATATAGAGCCTGTGAATAAACATAGACTTCATCATCACGTGAACATAGAGGCTATACGGCTACTAGACAATACAAATATACAAGACTATAAACTACACGGAACTAAACCTTTTGAGTTAGTGTAGTTAATTGTAGTGAATAAAGTAAATATTAGTGAATGTGCTAACTAGACTATGAACACTCAAAGTGTCTTCCCCTTAACTAATATTCAAAGATATTTTGTCGAATGACAATTTCTTTATACAAGTTACTTTTATTTTAGGGAATTATGTTAAATTAAAATTGCTTATTTTTCTTCTTCTTTTAAATGTTATGACCTCATCGAAATAGTCAATGATTTTGCCAGTGTCAAGTAAAAATAACTATGTACGGTAGTTTAGTATTATTATAAAAATTATGCAAAAAAATGGCGATTTCGCCAATGACTTGTGAGTTTTTTTTTAATTGCTTATTAGTCTTCTGAAATGGCTATATTGTAATAAGTTATAAGGTTTTGTTTTGATTCATAACAAATAAAAAAATGTATGAATAAATAGATATTATTTCTTTATATAAGCAAGTACTATAATATTGGCAAGAAGAATTTTAGTGGCTCTATAAAAAGTGCGAAGTTTTGTAAATTGTAATTTTTGGCTCTTCTAACTAGAAAGGTTACCGACCCCTGCTCTATACTCTTTGTGGGGCAGTGATGGCAGCAGTATTATTAATTCAACAGATGTTTGAAAAATACTCGTATTTACATATGATTATGGATTTCAGTTAACTGGAAAGATTTTGATACAGATATTTTTTACCGCCCTCAAAAAAGGAGAACGTTGCCGTCAATTCAATTTTTTTTGGGTGAATGTTACGTACCAGTCCCATTAAAATTTGAAGAAGATACTCCACCTCTAAGGGTGGCAAATTGGGAATGAAACCGGTTTATTCCATTTCACCCACTTTCTTTTAACTTATTTCAATAAAACTTGGCAAATAGATTTTATTTTATAATATCAAATGAATGGATGAACAAATCGTGCGTGCGGTGGTCAGCGACATGCCTATACATAACAGTTGCAATGCCACTCAGAGCTTTAAATCGCAAAGATATTAGGGGCACTGCGTCTTTCACCCTGAGATATAAATTGACAAGTCCCATGTGCCTGTAATCTCATCAGCACCGTTACCCTTCCAAACCGGAACGCAGTAGTATTACTGCTTGGCGGCAGAAATAGGTAAGGTGACAGTACTTCCCTGAACGAACCCTTAACGAGGAGAAGGAAGACTATTTGGCACAATATATTCTATCCACGACAAAGCTAAAGTCTTAATAGAATAGAATAAAACACACAAACAAAGCTTATACGTATAGATAGAGTCATTCACAATTAAAACACAAGGTTAAAAGAATTACTTGAAGGTTAATAACACGATTAATTCGTATTAGTGACAAACGTCATTTTTATTAATTTAATAGCAAATATCAATTCTTATTGCGTATATTATTAATTTTCTTCCGTATTTATAAATTGTGACGAGATTATGGATAAAAAGATAGATAAAATATAACAAAGAGAAATTCCTTCGATCCAAGAGGACTCGAACCGCCGTATATTGCCTGAACATGGCTACCGCTACCGATAAATATCATGTATATAAACATCATTATATTCCTTACAAATAAATATTGTTACGTGTTTGCAAAGAACAAAGGCGAACTCACTTGTAAATTTTTATTGACATAATTTATATGCGTCTGTTTATGAAAAATACTTGAAAATATCGAGTTTAAATTTTTTAACAAATTTAGTTTCGAGTTTAGGTTCTGGGAAGCTGGAATTAAAGATATTCCAGTTTGAAGTTTTGGACGTTATGTTTTGAAGAACCGATAACCGATAGGGGGAAGCGAGGTCTTGTGTGGAAACCACGGCAAACAGCAAAAAAATTGCTGGCAGGAGATTGATGCGACAAAACGAGGACCGGGCCAGTAAATAATTTTCGACTGTTGTATGGAGTCTGGCTTAACTAATTTTCATTGGATATCGGCCAATTTATATACAGTATTACCGTTTCAAAAAGTGATTCGACTAACGATCTATCAAACTTTTGATAAATATTTAGTGGAAACAGTGGTTTAAATGGCAACTCCGAGGCAGAAAGACAGTATATAAACGCCTTCGGACGGTTTTTTTTTTTTAACTTAGGGTTGTTGGAAAGGGGAAATCGGCACAATAAACTTAATGTGTTGCTCTGATATGAAGAAACGACATTTAAAGTTTATTGAAAGATTGTCGATTCCTTTTCTTACTAATACAATTATTCAGTGTTTATAACACTTCTTTTACCGACGAATGTCAAAGGAAACATCACAGAAATCCTATTTCTTTACATATATTTATAAGCACAATCTCACCTTACGGTAAGTGATGATGTGGCAGAGTGTGCTTGCTTAAAAAGTGTCTGGTCACTCTAGCGTCAAAAAAGTTACATTTTAATCATTTTCTTTGTGCACTCTTATGAGTTCATTGACAGTTTAAACAGTTTCCCAGTTACAGAATCGAGATGGTGCAACAACTAGCTCAACTCAGCTTTCGACTTGTAGTGCGGGACTTTCTTCACTTTGAAGTTTCTGCTTGCGCGCATGAAATGATACCTACTTGTAATAAAAATTCAACGGATGAAATCACTTATAGACTAGGAACCGATAAACTTCAATAACTCCCTTAGCAAATACACCAGGTTTAAAATTACAACATCGAATACTTAGTTTGTTTAATCTTGTAGCAAATTCTAAATAAAATTTCATCCGGCATAAAAAGTTACGTAACAACGCCACGCGTGTAAAAAAATTATCCTTGTTTGCCACAAGACTAGTTTGTTTGTCTGTAGAGCCCTTATCACGAATTGTTAGGAATATGGCGTAACTGAGAAAGATCAAACACGGCGAGACCAGAGCAAATATCTGGGTTACTTTGATAAAAGCTGTAAACGTATCAACTAATGAACGTCCCTTTGCGGGGTCCCTTTATGGAGCACAGTGATACACTTGGGAGACGATTCAGGCTCTGGTGTTGGTTTAATATCAGATTGGGAACATTACATTAAAGTTAAAGGGTTTCCAATACTATAATTCCAATTCTAATTTCTTTATAATGGCTCCATCGATTTACACGATGATTCTGCCAATGTCAGGGTTGAAAAAGACACTTTTACGTTGGTGTGACTATGTACGTGTATGAGTGTGTGCGTTATTATTCCAGTACAGTTGGATAGCCGGAGATCAATTGAGTACGACGAGAATCTAAAAAGGGACAACACAAAAACACAAATTAGACATTCACATCACATGCATAAATAAAAAATGAAATAGAAGGGGGGTGTGTTTATAATATTGTACTGTAACTACATTTTTGACAATAAATAGTTTTTAATAGATAAGGTAATTATAATTTAATATTGTTGATTTGGATAAATTTGAACAGGGTATTTACTAAAGGACTATGAACTTGGGTCAAAAGAAATGGTAGATTAATGGGACGGGGCATATTTTCAGGGAGCAGGTCGTACAGGTGGACTCTTATGTTTGTACAGAGGAAAAATATATGATCTAAAGTGCCCTCCTCCAGTTCGCATTCACAAATGGAATTGTCTCTTACCCTAATCTTGGCCAAAAAATCTGGTGAAGTTATGTGTCCTAGGCGCAGTCGAATAATCATAGACGTTGCCAGTTTACTTAGGTTTCTACGCTTAAAGAACCAAGGACGACGAGGTATGTCCGGTTGAAGGTCTCCGTATTGTTTGCCTTTAGATAAGCGGGTCTTCTGCCAGACATTGTCCCAAGTCTTAAACATTTGGGGTTTGGCGGAAATACTTTGGTCCCGGTATTGATAATATGTGATATTTCCAAGCCGGGTGGCTTCTTTGGCGCAAAAGTCAGCTGTTTCATTCCGCAGAATACCGCAGTGGCCTGGAATCTATGCCAGAACGACTTCAATGCCCGCTAGTTTGCATCTATATAGAGAGCATCTTTGATTTTAAGATTCAAAATAAAATTATCTTTACCATGGAAGGGAAGTTTCCGAATATCTTGTAAACAACTAAGTGAATCCGATAATATGATTATTTTGTTTAGGTGGTACGATTCGGCGTATAGGACTGCTTCCAAGATTAGGATCGCTTCACCTGTAAATACTGAGGCCTGGGGGAGATTTAAAATTGAGGATTATTTTATACTTGGGGATCCACACTGCAGATCCGACATCATTATCTTCTGCTAATTTAGAAGCGTCAGTATATAGACAAAGCCAGTTATTCCAATCCTTCTTAATTATGTTTTTTAATTTCGAGTTTGCATTTGTAGAGTTTTTATCAATGTCGATATTGAGAAGAATAGTAGGTTGATATATTAAGGAGTCATAATCAAGTTCAAAAATTGGGTTTTTATTATATTGTACTGGTAAGGTTTCGGTATTTGATAATTTATTTAGGCTATTCACTAAAAGAGGGGGGTCCTTATGGGACCCTTGACATTTGGATTGGTTTTTGTCTAGTTTGCAGAGGGCTATTTTGTGGCAAGGTTCTAGGAGGAATCCGCCGTAGTCAAAGCGACTGCGAACTATGGCGTTGTATAGCATTGTTTGGCTGTAGGGGTGGGATCCCCAGCGTACACCAGAAAATGCTTGCATCGCATTAATACCGGATTCAACTTTTCTGCATATTTAGTTAAGATGATGCACACCTGTCATTTTCTGAGTCAATGATGAGACCGAGAAATTTGACTTGGTCCTGAACATCAATCGGTTGACCATTTACGGATAAAGTGACTTCAGGAATTCTTCGCTTCCTAGTAAAGACAACAGCGTTACACTTAGCCACTGAGAGAGATAGTCCGTGATCTGTAAGCCAGTTATTGAGATAGAAGATGGCTGAATTGAGTCGGTTATTCGCGTCAAACACCAATGCCGAAGACGCGTATAGGGCGATATCATCTGCGTATTGCAGAATATTGCAAAAGCAGTCTACCGTTCTATCGAGGTCGAAGGTGTATACGCTATATAACAAGGGACTCAAGACAGATCCCTGAGGTAAACCTTTCCAGATCAGCCTTGGGGGTAGATAATGCCCTGGACACGCAAAGTTATGGAGCGCTCCATAAACATACCGTAAATGATGTTAACCAACCTCACAGGGATACTCAGCTGAAGCATTTTCTGCCTGAGAATTGGAAGTTATACATTGTCATATGCAGAAGTTATGTCCAGGAATACTCCAATCACGTGATGGTTTTTAGAAAAAGCAGGCCGGATATCAGTGGTAAGAACACTAAGACTATCTCCTGCACCTGGGAGGAGCTACGTCCACTCCCTCCTCACGACGAAACGGGCCACACAGCCCCGTCGTCCTTCTCGCTGCTGCCAAACTTATTGGCGAACGGAGAGTACCGATCGGAGAGAGACCTGGCGGAGAGAGATCTCGCCCGATCAGGTCAACCAGGGTTTTCCGCTTGGAGGCCCACGTGGGGCACTAATTCCAACTTCCGCCAAAACGAAACCTTCAACGTAGAACTGCTGCAACACATTATTGAATATCATGATTTGACCAGCATCTGGTTATAGTGCAGTTAGACCAGTTTGTTATATATGGTGTTCGATCTTTTGCATAAGTAATAGTAGAACTGCTAGAGTTTAGAAGTGGCAGGTTATAGTGAACGGTGTGTGTTTGCCGCTTTAGAAATTCCCTATCGACCTACTTTAGTGTACACAAGCGGATTAGATCTATACAATGGATCGCCTCATCAAACGGAGATCAAAGATGGATGCCGAACTTTAATGTTCTTTGTTATGTAGGTACGTAATTGGGAGAACAAATGGCTGGGCATGAGTTGAATACAATTTGGGTACCAAGTCTGTTAATTTTTAATCACATCAGTGGTGTGTCCATAGAGTGCGAATGGGAGGATTTTGTTCGTTTGGTATTCTGCTAAAAGTTAAGAATAGATGCTTGTCAGCTAACATTCAACTGTCATTGCAATTTTTTGGTATTCTGCTCTTCAATGGCGCGTCGATGGTGCAGTCTACTAATATTATATATATTTAACTTCAAGACTGTTAGTAAGGCAACATCGACTCAACTGCCATTGCAATTTTTGGTATTCTGCACTTTAATGACGCAGCTTTTACCGATAATTGAAATACTTATATCGGTATGGAGATTTATTCTGTGTATTACATTGCTGATTAAACAAGATAATAATTAACTTTCCATGGCAATTTTAATGAGGCAACATCGATTGAATGAATGAATGCCATCACTGCCATTTCACTGACACTATTGAGACAGTGCCATCATTGTAACAAAATTTTACCAGACTTGCAGTGATGATATTTTTTATTTATTTATTTGTAATCAGGTTAAAACTATTACAAATAAATAAATACATACCTTATAGGTTAACACACATAATAATACAATAAAACACTCATATAATATATACCTTTAGGAAAAACATACATACAATATATCAAAACACTATTTGTAACTAATCTACACGAATTGCACTTGTCGGCGACGTGTGGAGTAATAAATAACCGGCCGCGGAATCGCCGATACACGACACCCCTCGGCCAAAGCTCTTCCTTGATGAAGACCGACAGAATAGATGTTCGGTCGGTACTCTCACTACAAACGAATTAAATTTTGCGTTGTGGCGAAACTTCAACCGCTCGACCTTCAGGGTGTATTATTTAATCGCTAACTATCGATTTTAGATAAAAATTAAGATATGCTATAGTATCATAATTTTTATCTCGTTTAATCAGCGATTTGGTTTTCTGATTAATAGTATACGAGTAATATATCGTCGGGGATAGTACAAATCTGCGTATATGTAGTATTTGTAAAAAGCATCAAACCAAATTTCACAGCACGGATTTGGCCACTAAATTACCGAAATGGAGACTCATAATCCAATGCCATTTACGCGTAATTACAAAAACACCAATGCCGCCTGTTGTACATTGTTTTATTCTGTGATGCTGTTCTGTGTTGTCATTGTATTTATTATTTTTGATGTGCAATAAAGGTTATTTCATTCATTCGTCTTATATACCGTACCGTGGTGTAACAAAGCTACGCGTGACTATAAGTGAAAAGTGTTTTTATCACATGAAAGCCATGTGACATTTTATAACCCTTCTTTAAAAAGTTATCGATTACTTTAATTTGTGGAATCTTTAAACCTCTCTCTTGGGAAATTGGCAATTTGTAGATGGACTCTATTACACCAATGGTGAGATACCGACAAGAAACAGTTAAAAAAGTACATTTGAATTAAGCACTTTATTAATGTAAAGGAGCGCCCGAAAATTGAGCTGCGCGTGCGATACGAAACGGTTCAAAAACCTCATTCAATTCATTAGTATTGCATTATCATATACGCGGGCCAGTCGCAGAGAGGTACGAAGCAACTATTTAGGATGTGGTAATTGGTGCTTATGAATAAGCTGCCCATATGCTTTAATCCATAGCCACTTTATCATTACGGCAACTCTGTTAATTAATTCAAATATTTAGTTCGAATACACAAAAACTGTCAAAGCATTCAGACCCTTATTAGAATAAAACCTGTCGAGATATTAACTGACATCGGACAAAGAAGGAGGTTCCCAATTTGATTGTATTTTTTTACTTATGTTACGCGATAACGCATTTCTGTACCAATTTTGATGATTCTTTTTTTGTTGGAAAGAGGTACCCCTTAACAGTGGTCCCATTTAAATTTGGCGAAAATATTCCACCTCTAAGGGTGGCAAACTAGGCGATGTATCCGGTTTCGTGCACTTTCCGGTAACCGATTTCAATAAAACTTGGCAAATAGATGTAACTCCACGAACTTTTGAGGTAGGCTTTTTTTTGGTACTGACCCAAGTCTAGTGACCGCCTTTAGGGAAAATAATAATTATAAATTTACATGTTTTCATACGTCAAGTGCTTTTATCACATCATCATCAACCCATTTATAAGAAGCACTGCTGGGCATGGATCTGCTATCAGGCAGGTTTAGGCCATAATCCGCTACCCTGGACGGAAACCTCACTCGTTTTCCGAGAGTGACATTCTTCGACGTGCAGGTGTCATCACGATATTTTCCTTCACCGAAAAGCTCATGGTACAATTCAAATTTAATTTCGTCCGAATTTGAACTCACGGCCTCTGTTTGAGAGGCGGTAGGACAAACCATTGAGTTTGCGCACTACATCCGATTCGTATCAAGGGGTCTACTCTCGATGTCCGTCCGACATCCGTCCGAAACAATTACTGCCTAATAAGCAATACTTGACCAAATGAAAAGACGCGTGATGCGAATGAAGCTTCATACTGGATACTTGTCTTTTAATTTTGTCGAATATTACTTATTTGACAGTAATTGTTTTATATCTAGGTGTACAAGCGATATTAGTATTTTCTCGGAATTACTGCACAAGCGACACCCGAAGTGGGTTCGATCCATTTGTATAATCTCGGAACGTCTATGAATCGGATTTCTGATGGTGGATGGATGTCTTTCATAATACGAAAAACTTTCCGTTATTAGCAATCACAATACCGCATCAATTCTTCTTGGATGAAATGCACAGTTCACCTGAAGAGCGGGGGCGTCGAATGACTCTTGGACACGCGATCGTGTTTACCGAGTATTCTTTAATACCATGTTAATGTCTCATTAGGAAATTAATTAACAAAAAGTGGAGTCTCCTTGGGATGCCATTATTATCAATATGAAATCACATTTTTAGCAATGGTCCTGTGCTGAAACAGTGTTAGCCATACCTATTTCTGCCGCCAAGCTGTAAATTGAGGAGGAGGAAAGGTGACGAGCAATAGCAGTGCCCCACTGATCTTCGATTTAAAGCTCCGAGTGGCACAGCAACTGTTATAGGCATGTCACCTGATAATCATTCAGAAAATCTTTTACAGAGCAATCTTCTTCCCTTCTGCTGACATGGTCGTACCAGCAAAGGTGATCCTCTTTAAGCTTCTCTTTTCTCTATTATCAATGCATCGTCCTGTATTCGCATGCCAGCGGAAGACTTTACTACATCAACATCGTGAGCATTAACTACGTTCCGGTTTTGAGGGTTACGGGTGCTGGTAAACTGCAAGCAAGATGGTGGCAGTTTCCCTCAGATCTTCGCGATTGAAAGCTCTGTGTATCACTGCAACTGATGGGTAGACATGTCGCTTGCTACCAGGTGCACGATTTGATCAGTCCGTCTATTTTTCGTAGAAAAAGCGACCTCAAAAGTTTGTGGGATTGCATCTATATATCAAGTTTTATTGAACTCGGTTAACGGAACATGGGTGAAATCCAATAAATCTTTTTTTATATATATATATATAATAGACACACGCTTGGCCACAATCTCACCTGATGTTAAGCGACGATGTGACCGACGATGGGACGCGTTTGCCTAAAAAATGCCTATTCACTCTAGCCTTGAATAGCCCCAAATTGTACTTTTCGGGAAATACAGATGCCGGTAGAGCATTCCATTCCTTTGCCGTACGCATCAGAAAGGAGGAAGCAAAGCGCTTAGTGCGAATAGGTGGAATATCAACGACACAAGAATGGAGTGCTCCGGACCTTCTAGTCGACCGAAGGAGGAACGGTGAGGGCGGAACCAAATTGAAAAGTTCCTGCGCACACTCCCCGAAATGTATCCGATAGAAAACCGACAAGCAGGCTACTTTTCTGCGATGATCGAGATTTTGGAGCTTCGACTCCACAAGAGGATTATTGTTAATAAGCCTCGTTAATAATCGAATCCAACCCCTAATTTGCCACCCTTATAGGTGGAATATTTTCTTCACATTTTGAATGGGGCTTCTACTGAGGTACCTCCTTTCCAACAAAAACTGAATCATTGAAATCGGTCCATAAATGTCAGAGACACACAAAAATACAGTCGGTAGGAGAACCCTCCTTCTTTTTCGTTTAAAAAGTCGGTTAAAAATCATTCACTGTCATTCGCAGCCACTAATATGTCATATGTAGCCGATCGTTAGCGATATGCAGCATTTCATGGAATAGCACATCTTAACAATATTTTCGCAAATAAAAACACGTGACTCAACAACAAGAACGCAATTAATTTGTACGCTGTTTCAATCGTTAGGAATGTTGTCTAACCGGAATTTTATTACATCTATCGATGTTGCAAAACTGCTAGAGATTTATTTGCTTGTGTTTTACCGTACTACAGGTAATTTGTTTATTTTAT
Organism: Hyposmocoma kahamanoa; assembly: GCF_003589595.1. Lineage (NCBI taxonomy): Eukaryota > Metazoa > Arthropoda > Insecta > Lepidoptera > Cosmopterigidae > Hyposmocoma > Hyposmocoma kahamanoa. The sequence continues at coordinate 271,395 of NW_020653993.1, forward strand.
AGCTGCACTTGGTTGTTGTATTTGTATGCCTTTGTGGACGGCGGGCCGTCTAGCTAAAACCTGTAATTATTATGATACGTTTCTCTGTTACGGTTAGATTTGTTGTCCTGCTTTCAAATAAAGGACATCCTCATTTTGGTTGTGACATGTACAATTGATGATAAAAAGTACGCCGAAGCTCACGAACATAGACATCAATATTACGTGAACATGGAAGCTATGCAACTACTGAACAATACAAATATAGTGCGTACACTACAAGGAACTAAACCTTTTGAGTTAGTGTAATTAATTTATAGTGAATAAAATAAATGCTAGTGCCAGTGTTAATAAGACTATGAACACATGAACGAAGTGTTCTCCCTGCGAATATAGATATTTTGTCAATGGAGATTTTCTTCACATAAGTTATTTTTATATTAGGAAATTGTTTTAATTTAAAATTGCTTATTACTCTTGTAAAATGGCTAGATTGTAATTAGTCATATGTAAGATTTTGTTTTGCTTTATAACAAATTAAAAAAATATATACAGTTGATACTCTAGGATATTTGACCTCCTAGCCGATCTTTTGATTCTGATAGCCTTCTTACGCATTCAACAAAAGAAAAAGTATAGAAATTCCATCATTTCGGTTGAGAATTGTATTTATGTAATGTAATTAAAGATCAAGTTGTCTCTAAAAAGTTTATTTTTTCATAATACCAATTAGACACGGGACAAACAAATCGTGCGCCTGGTGTTCAGCTACACGCCTGTCCAACAATTGCAGTGCCACTCAGAGCTTCAAATCCTAAAGACCTGAGGGGCACTGTCACTGCACCTGTTATGCTGGGACATAAGTTGAAAAGTCCTATGTGCCTGTAATTTCACCAGCACCCTTACCCTTCAAAACCGGAACGCAGTAATGCTCACATTACCGATTGGCGGTAGAAATAGGTAAGATGACAGTACTGCCCTGGATGAATTCTTTCACAAGGAACTCTACTGCTACTAAAGTAACCATTCACAAATGGTGCAATAAGAAAGTCATAACAAAATGAATTTTACGGCTTAGCGTTTAATGTTAAGTTTGTTTAACACACTGATCTACTCAAAACCAAACCAAAAAACCAACCAAATAAAAAAGGTTAGTGGGTCAAATATCTTAGGGTATCAACTGTAGGAGATCGTTTTTCTCTGTTATCCTTCCACGTTTGTTTGCATTTCTGTTGTTATTCTGCTAACATCTATCGTTTCCATTTAACCAAACCGTCAAACATTCCCTATTCTATCCCAGCCGTTACACCATGTTTCACAAAATGCGCACTTTCTAGTGTAGTAATCGGAAGTAGGCCCTTGTGTAACGCTTGAGATAAAATTTGACTGATAAGCTCTCACAGTCTTGAGCAATATCTCTTACTATGTCAAACGTACACATTTGCTACTTTCTTTAATCTTGTACATAAACACTTCAAAAGTTTTTGAGATTGTAGCAAAGCATCTATAAAAAATTTCAAAATGGCCAGGAAACGACTGATAAGGTATATATTATATTATGTAGACAACCTCGGTGGCCCAACGGATTATACTGTGAGCACTGCAAGAGAAGGTTCCGGGTTCAATTCCCGGTAAGACTAAATTAGGAAATGAACTTTTCTAAATTGGCTCTGGTCTGGGTGATCTCAGAAGCGCCCTAGAATGAATTCCGTTGAAAGTACAGGAAATTCTTTAGTTGAAATCAAGCAATTGGTGTATTTGTCTGGCACATTATTATTATTATTAATATTATTTGGGGCGTATACAATGCCAATACCTTATGTCTGCATAGGATACTTGATATCTTTGGTCACATTACCAGGAAAGAACAACTAATAAAAAAATAAATAATAATACTAATAAAAAAAGCACAACCTCGAACAACTAATGGTCACTGAGCGGATCGACGGTAAATGTTTGAGGGGTCGCTGTTCCACAACATGGTTCGACCAAGTTTGTGCGGCTGTCGGCATGGGTCTGTATGATGCGGTCCACTATGCCGAAAACCTCCACAGATGGCACAGTGTTGTAATGCGGAGCTTGTTTCCGAGTGGAGTCGCGAACCTCAGTAGTGAGGTGCACGACGCTAGGAGGAGGAGATACAATGCCAGCTAGTGAGAGATGGACAAGCTAGAGACTGCTCGGAATCATTTGAGATGTCGTGCGGGAGAAGAGTGGAGAGTATTAGCTGGACAGAAAGCACAACCCAATTAAGTGTTAAGAAAAACGCAAGAAAAGAGAAGCTTGTTCAAGACAGGAGAGAAAGAAAGGAAAAAATGCCAAAATAGGGGATCAATCCGTTACGACAGTTTTCTTAGACTCATTATCGAAGGAAACAGAGACAGAGGAAAGCTTGTGAAAGTTATTTTTAGGGAAAAAATTAATATCCTGTCGTATCAGAAACTTAGGGCGCTGAACAGAGAAAGAAGAAGTAAAGCATTATGGTGTTTCTTTGACGTGGACGTGATTATATCAACAAAAAACAATTTATCTCATAAAACCATTTTAAAATCGTATAACTAATAACCTTAAACTTGAGGATGGATATTACGCATCTAGAATTTATCATCTATCTACACAATATTCTTGACCATTTACCAGGATACAAATTCGTAAGCAAAGCATTCTATTCGTTTGCTGTCCAAAGGATTGAAAAGAAAGAGAATGCACAATAAAGTGAGCATACTTCTGGTTCAGTCAAGGACAGGGAAGGGTAGAATTAATTTTGGTACTGTATACAGACCGCTGATAGACGTTTCGGGCAGATTATTATACTATAGCCACACACACATAGAGTACTCTTCAAAATCTTCTATTACGCGTCGACATAACCTCAAATAGCTTGATTAATATTAGATAACTTCACATACATTGCTCTGATCCCAAAGTAAGTAGCTAAAGCACTTGTGTTATGGAAATCGGAAACAACGACGGTACCACAAACGCCCAGACCCATGACAATATAGAAAAGTTAGTTTTCTACATTGACTCAGAGATGGCGACACCATGAAAACCGGTGTGCAAGCCTCTCGATCACGGAGGCCGTCGATTGATTCCGCTTAACATTGATATTGTTTAATCAATCACTTTCATTTGGGGATATACATAAATTGATGATGTATACTGTAGTCTAGGCTCTATGAGCAGAATTGCTGGCAGAATATAGCTAGTGAATATAGTTTTTGTAATTAGAATACTTTTAAAGAATTGAAGTAAGAAAACAGAAGATCTTGACATATTACATATTACATCCTAGACTGAAAGTATAAACTATGTAAAAAATGTGAAATAAACCAAATCTTTGAAGTTAATTCCAGTTTATATTCTTAGAAGTACCTCTCGCTACGCATTAGAGCTACCCCTCAGTACAATACTGATTACTATATGGTGTGAAAACACGATTCCAAAAAATTTTCAGATAGAAAAAAAAAACACAAACTTAACTCGAAATTTTACAAGAGAACCGTTGTATTCAATAGGTACTTTAAATACACCAATGATTTTTTTAATATGAACTGAACCAAATAGAACACGGATAGTATACGAAATCTATTTGTCAAATGGATTTAGTTTTGTGTTTTAAAAAAAAATCTGAAATAAAGCCATTGGACCTACCGCTCGACCCAAGCAAAATGAACCTTATTAGTACGGAAAAAAATTTGAATTCGACTAAAGGTAATATCGACTTTTAACTATTTTTTTCGTCACCATTAAAGTTAGTGGCAAAAACCGTAACATACATTATAAAAAAGCCTTAGCAGCCCAAATACATTTAAGGTTAATAAAAACGGACTAGCGGTAAATTTAAATCGATATGAGGCACGCTTTCAATCTGACAGCTGTCACGATGACAGCTCGCTTCGCCGCGTTTTGACAGCCTTTGTCAGTAAGAACGCCAATTAGACTATTAGTATGGAGGAGGCCAATTTGTAACGGCAATCTTAGTGTAACATGAGATAATTATCAATTATAGTCTTGATTGCTTGATTATAGAGTGATGTAACAATTTTACATTAAGTGTTTTATTATTGTAAATTTATTTTATTTTTATAAGGCTTCGTGATGTTGTAATATAATAGTATGCTTAATATAAAAAAAACAGTCAAGGTCAAAAGTTTGTTTAAATATAATGTTATTATTATTAAAACACACCATTTGGCGTAAACAACGTCTGTTTTCAAATCTATACGTCTAATATTATGTTTAGAATTCTAGAAATTTAAATTCTCAATTTTTTATGTTTTTTTTTTGTTGTTTTTTGAAAAGGCGTTACTTTACAACACCCGTCAATTGTTTCGAATTCGGGCTGGCCAATCGGAGCGCAGATGTCAACCGTAATGATTTAGCAGAACAATTTTCAAACAAATTAAATGACACTTCGTCTCTATTTCTGGTTATATACTCTATATAAATATATAAAATAAGACTCTATATAAAATAAGATATTTTACTTTCTTATGGCATCTTTATGTAACCGCAAACAATTCTAAATATGTAGTCTTAAAATGTTTTTACACCTATCATACTCAGTACATTGAACCAACCGCACTGTTATTCGTTAGCGAGAGAAGCTCTAATTTTTTGTGCCAATTTTTTATTTACATCTTGAACTCGACTTTTTTGCTCTAAGGCTTAAAATTAGTTAACCTACATGTTGTTCTAAATGCGCTTCGCTGGTTACTCACGTCTTTAATTCTAGTGTTCTCATAGTACCTACCTAGATTTTGGTTTATTTTTACTAAGTAGGTCACTGACGTTAGGTATTATAATGAAGCTTTTAATTATACAGTGTATTTGTTTGTTAAAAGCCGTGGTAGCCATTAAAGCAAAGCCCGTGGGTTCGAATCTGACCTCTGAGTTGTGCAGAATTTATGAAATTTTAAAGTAAGACTTTTCGATGATATGCATTTTTCTAGGATTTTAGAGAATTTACACGAAAGAATGATACATCCATAGCATACAAAGCGAAAATGGCTGACTGAACCTTAATAGGTCTTTCGTGACCAATAGTTGGCACGCGTCTGACGCTAACTAACCAGTACAGTAACATACAGTAGAATATTTATTGTTCTGTGCTAGGGGTGAGACCTCGAACAAGAAAAACTGTTTTTGCTGTTGTGATTAGCTCAATTTAAAAATGTATTATACGTACAAATTGAAAATTACAAGCACTATAGTATAACTCACCTGAACTCTGCGAGAAGGCAATCACCACGAAAAACGCCAAACATATACACATCCTCCGTAACGCCATAGTGTTCTAACACGTTTTTATTACAATAAATCACTAAAAATCGAGAACACACTACAGGCACTGAGTTTTTCAAATATTTTTCTAAAAAATATACTTTCTTTGAAAAAATTACACTAAATCACCAAACAGCACAAGGCACATTCCTTTCTTGTAGGCACGATTTCTTATCTGTGAAAATAAAAAAATATATAGCATTAACGCATTGTACCATAAATAATTTATAATTACTGCTTTAACATTGAAAATAAAATTGAACGCGTTCCATTTTATAGCCAAGTGTAAGACCGCTGTGCATTTTGACTTAATTTTATTTTTTTACATTAGCGCAATAAAAAGGAATTTTAAAAAGCCATCAAACTGAAACCCGGTTCTAAACTTATGACGACACTGTTTGCGGTTAAGGTGAAGTGAAATGATACACCATATGAAAAAATTATCAGATTATTAAAGAATTTCATCATTGTCGAGTATTAAATGCAGGCCGTCATCGTAAGAGAGTAATTTAATTGAAGACGTGGAATGTTCCAAGAACGAAGGTCAGTAACAACTTTTTTCATCTTCTTCTTTCTAGCCGTTCTCAACCATAGCGATGTAGGCCTCCTTCAGTTTCTGCCACTTCTCTCGGTTCTGTGCCACCTGTATCCAATTCAACCTCGCCACTTTATTTATGTCATCCTTCCAACGCATCTGCGTTTTTCACCCCAAGGTCGCCATTCTAGCAACGTGACCCGCCCACAGCCACATACGTTCGTTATGCGTTTGGTGACATTTACGATTCTGCTTTCCTGTCTGAGCCACCAGTTCCCACCAGTTTTCTGAAGTCGAATATTCTTGCTTTTTGATCCGCAGTGAGATTCATTTTAAAAGCAAACTCCAGTTTTAAATATACTGCCCACATCATATATGCCTGTTAATTTCATTGAGCTGACTTTCTCTGTCCATTTTTATTTCTTGGCCCAGATACTTATCCATTCTTTCAGTGACAACTATTGATGATTATATTAAAATTGGACCGCTCCAACATTAACTTCTTTCAAGGGAGTCTGTTTGAATTTGAAAAAATATACGGAAATGTAGTACGACAAGGTAAATCAGCGTTAGTTAACTTAGTAGTTTTAATACCGAACATGAAACTAAATGCTGTAGTACCTCAAAATTGTAAAGTAGAGAAAAAACGATTAGAAAATTTAAAAAATTAATAACATTACACCGCACTATTAATACAATATTGTATTAACTCAAAAAGTGTATTTTTTCAGAATCGACGAAAAGCGTCTCATTTCCCATGAAACATTATTAATGTTATCGAGTTCTTAGGTTTTCGCAATTGTTACACATAGGAAATCCGGAAAAAACTATTTTTCCGAAATTAAATCGCATATATTTGTTTTTGCTCTTGGGTCTTATCAACTTATGTCTCAGGGGGACGGGTGCGGTGGCAGTGCCACTCAGATCTTTGCGATTTAAACATGATTTAAAGCTCCGATTGGCACTGCATCACATGAGTAAGGAAAAGGAACAGAGACAAAGCTTCAGACAACCGCGCTATGAAGGAGACCTGTAAAGGGCCCGAAACGTCAGTTTGTTTGAAAAAACAAATATACGCGATTTAAATCCGGAAAATTTTTATATTATTACAGTTAACAGTATTTTTTATTTTATTTATGTAGTTTATTATATTTATTTCTCACTTGCATATTAATAATAATAACGCACACACTCAACATAGCCCCGCGCTAGGTAAACCCTGTGTCGCGGGTGCCATGGACAACCACAAATTACACCCAAACTCACGAGAGAAATAAATGGCCATACAAATATTTCTCCCGTCCCGGAAATCGAACCTGGGACCTCTGCGTGGCATGGCAACCGTTCGGCCACGGAAGCAGTTATAGCATCCAGCACGGTTTGCTAGAAGACGCTGGTTTAAATCCAACCGGATCGAAGGAGTTTTTTTGTAAGTGTTCGATCTAATTAACAAACTAGTGGATTAATTTCACAAAAATAATTTAATATCATTGTAGTGAAACATCCAAACATTCAATAAACTAAATTGCTTTCACAGAAATAAACTGACGTTATTGGTTTGATCTTCAGTCTCTCTCTCTATCTCTCTCTCTCTCTCTCTCTCTTGCGATGAATGTGCGAAAATAAAAAAAGGAATAAAACCATCAGAATGATTCGTGAAACCATAAAACTTTACAACTTCCAGCTGTAAAAAGTTATTCGCGATATTGCAAAAGCTGTGAATTGTTTTTTTTTTTTTCAATTGAGCTGTACGATTTATGGCGTCTGCGGTTTTTAAAACAAAAGTCTTAAAGATTTTTTTTAAGCTGACGTGGTTTTCTATTGCGGTGTTGTCCATAGAAAATTGTCAAGTATTCGAGCCCGCATTCGAACATTATTACGCCTTGTGGTCGCTGATCTTATATTTATGAAAAAATTTAAAGGGTACTTTGTAAAATTGTTCCTTAAACCTTGCAGGACTATTTATGGTTAGACTGGTTATGGTTATTACTAACATAAACAATTTTGCCAACAAGTCTGCAGTCTGCGAGCATGGCATGGATAAACCTACACATTCAATGAAGTTTTACAAACCCCAGGTCCTTGCAAAAGAAGTCCGTTATCTACCCAGGATGCTGCGAGAGGCCATTGAAATTAAAAGAACATCCTAATTTCAATAGAGAAGATGGTTTTTCCCTACCACCAGTTTGGGATCCAGTATTTCCTCTGATGAAAAATCCCAAACAGACGTAAGACTACAGTACTAATTAATATGTTTTAATTTATTCCAATTGTCATTACTAATTAATAATACATTTAACTGAATAAAAATTCGTATTGTAAAAATAAAATGATTTGTAAAACATAATGTAGCGTAAATTAGAATGCTTTCTTCGTAAAATTAAAAATAAGGTATTAAATTAATAACTGTTGTAACTATAGTGAAAAAATAGGGTGGTTTACATTAATATTAGATATAACTGGTTGATGACTGTACCACCTCAGTCAACCGTGATCATGGGACCTGTAAAAAGCCGAAACGTTGGTCTGTTTGAAAAACCAAATATACGCGTTTTAAATCCGGAAAAATAGTTTCATTTCCTATGTGTAACAATCGCGAAAACCTAATAACTCGATATAAACAATTTTTGTTCCATGGCCTTTAATAATCCATCAGATTTTATTTTCGTACACTGGAGCCGCCAGACCCAAAGTAGATGACGATCAGGAGCTCGACGACTCGTAAAATCAAAGACGATTTTAGTTAACTGTGTTATATTTTAAAATAGGTGACTGGTTAGTTACAGGAGTAGTGCTGTTAAATCGATGACAAATGTAATAGGGATGAAAAACACATATGTGGTGTTATTCGATTGGTTCACAATAAGCCTACGTAATGTGCCCTTGACGAGCAGCGTTTTGTTACTGCTTTGGAAATTATGTTAAAATTACAAAAATTGTTGCGTTCGCAACATACACAAATAATATTTAAATGACGAATGAAATTGAAATTAATGTCAGTACAAAGATCTGTACAAACAAGAATAAAAACACATTGCAGAATTTCCACAATGAGGACCCGTGGCTCTGACGGCTAGGACAATACTACGGCGCAGCATGGACGTGGGTTCAAGTGCCACCGGGTCGACGAAAAACTTTTCTGTGTGTTCGATCTTCATGCTCATAATGATAACAAAACTAGTGGCGTTATTTCACAAAAAAATCTCTATAAATAATATTTAAATTAATCGCTCTAAACAGTGACAACTGAAAGTGATCAAAAGAAAGCGCTAGCCGAAACACAGGAGTGAGTTACGGTTCGTCAGGCAAGGGGCTTGCCAGGTTTGAACCTTTCCTACCAAATGCAGATCTAAAAAGTGTCAAATAACCTACCTACTCTAAAAACTTAAAAGTTTTTTTCTGAATGAATTCCTTGTGAGACTACTTCGTCTCAGTTCTGCCACTGTCCATTTTCTAGTTTCATAAACGTCATGGAGGGTGTGTTAGAATTTTGTTCGGAGACTCAGGGTTGTATTCCAGAACTCTACTCAATGCTCAAGTCAGGATCTGAGTATGATTTCAAGCACTGGAAATACGACCCTAATGGACGGGACTTGAGTATGATTTCGAGTGCTTTAAACCATACTCAAATCCTGACTTGAGCATTGAGTAGAATTCTAAAATACGACCCTAAGAGGGAGTATCGAAATTATTTTTGGTAAATTGACTATGTTTTATAAAAACTTGCTTTGTTTGCTTTGTTGCCTGCAAAATCGTAAAACATTTTCGCTCCCTATTTGTAGGACTAACTTCGGTCAACACTGTCCATTGTATCGCATGTGCTCTTCTTACAATGGTACCCGTTTCGATTTCGACATTTTCTCTGGTGCTGTGGTCTCAGATAGGAACTCAATTAGAAAGTGTCTATTATGTAAACTATGCGACAGATTTTGTTGAGTTTTTTTTAAATACTTGAAATTTAGAGTTACTGTAATAATTTGATGTTTATACAGTTATTCTGGTCTGTTTTGCATGTTGTAGTCACATCAAGTAGGATACATTCTCATCGTGTCACTATATAAATAAAATACTTGCAGTTTATATCTGAATTGTATCCAGTTTTGTGAACCGAATAAAAAAAATCTACTGCTACGTAGTGCGTGCATGTGTTGACCTTCAAATTAGGGAGGTGAAAGTGAATCCTTTCTAGATCTTTACAGCAGGGCAGTTATTAAAGTCTATCAGAAATAGCGCTAATAAATAGCTTTGTTTGTATTAGGCTTTCTACAGCTTTAGTAATAAATAAGATACGCCTAGTAGGTCACTTACTAGCGAGATAGGACACGTTTGTTGATAGAACACGCTTCTTGTTAATGTCTAAAAAAATTTAAATTTTCTCTCTTTCATTTAGTTGTGGAAAGAAAGTGATGTACCGTTATTTCTTAATATTCTAGAATTACTATGATGCCATTTTCTAGTTAAATTACTAAATTAGTAAATATTACATTTGTATTGAATTGATATTCAATTATTTTTTTGTTAAATTACTCCACTAGTTTGTTACAATTATTAATACAAAGATCGAACACTCAGAAAAATCCCTTCGATCCAGCCGGATTTGAACCGACGTCTTCTAGCAAACCGTGCCAAAGACTATGCCAACTAAGCCACGAATGACCTCACGAATTTTTCTTTTTGTGCTTGCTGTCCGATCTTTTTTATTGGTTTTCAACCAAATATTAGTAAATAAGCAACATCGTGATGAATAATATGTAACAAAAATTTGTCAAGTTCAAGTGTGATGGTCTAAACCTGAGGGCTTAGGGTGCTACCCGTCTTCAGCAGTGAATCGTATAATGCACTGATGATGATGATGAAGTATACAGAACCAAAATTGGTTGCCCGGAAGATTTTTTCATATATATGAAACAACCACACCAATTGCCTGCATAAGCAAAAAGGCTAAAAAGGCCACATTGGCAGGATCATAATATGTTTAATTGACAATTCATATTATGCATTTTCAAACAAAACAAAAACGCAATTCATCTATTTGACAATGTTCTATGGAGACCTTTATAGAACACTGTCAAATAGATGAATAGCGTAATATGAATTGTAAGAAATTCATAACATGAATTGTTAATTAATCATATTATGATTCTGCCAATACGGCCTTTTTAGCCCTGCTGGTCTCAAACTAAGGAATACCCTGTACTACGGGGCGGGAATTTTTAGGATTTCCCTAGTATGGGCCTGTTGCATTTTGTCAGATCAAATTTTCTAATGAACTTAAAAAATATTTTTAATATCATTCATTCATTTGTTCTAAATTGTTAATAGTGTCTGGTCTATATGGGGCGCTTTTTCCAGAAAGTTTTTGACATATTTATAAAACAAAAATATTTTTAAAACTTCTGTCTGCACACAGTATCTTATAGTTCTCTGTATCTTGTAAACGGAACATCAAAGAAAGGACTATACCAATAAATCGGGGTGTCCAGTTTATTTTTACCGGCAGTGTACACGAAACTATCAACAATAAAACACTCCCTATTACTATTATTTTAAGATTGAATTCTAAACAGCGATGGACGGTTTATTTTGACATACAGTGTACAAGATCGGAGCTAACCTGTATTACATCTTATAGCTATGGTCTTCTAGATTATTTTTGAATGATTTAATGTAAGTTGTCTGTCTATTTCTACAATTAAGTGCTTATTTCCGGGCGATTATATTGTAATTACAGATGAGTTCCCGTATTAAAAGGTTTGAAAGAGATACATTAAGGTTGATTGATCATTTGATCATTGATCAACGTTCACAAATTGGTCCTACCGGGAGTCGAATTCGGAACCTCTTGGGCCACCGAGATCATAAAATAAATTCTACTTATTTCGATTTCTAGAAATAAAAAATATGTACACTAACAGTTTTTTCTAGAAGTATTTAAAACCATAGGCTATAAATTTTAATTACAGTAACGTTTGTGACCGCGTGAGTTCACAACCTTGAAATTAATAAACTGAAACTTGTACAAATAATGGTTTGTTTTCACAGTTTCTGGACTGAAAACCTAGTAGTCGAAACGGAATGTGAAATGTGACACAAGGGTTTCTTCTTCTTAATTAGCCTTTCCATGTTCGTCTGCCCCGGTAGCAAGTGGCCTGGGCGTTCGTTAAGTGCGCAGCTAGCGCATCGTAGTAGCGGTCTAGACGAGAGCCTAAGGCGAGGAGACGCACGTGAGTTGCCCTTTAAGTTGGAAGCTATGTCCAGACATGATCGCAAGCCACTACGACCGGCATCTCCGGCACTAGCCCGGAAAGCTAGTAGAGGATGAACTAGATATCCTGCGATCTCTCCAGCCGCTTAGGTTATTGGGAACTGGATGGACGCCGTTTTTCGGCGTCGGGAAATGAGCATGCCTTACAACTTCGCCACAAAAGAGGAGTTTTGGTTGTAGACTTAGAACCAACGACTTAGCGGTGGCAACAGTTAGTTGCGCAGAGCGCAACGGGAAGTGAGTATGCCTACAGCTCCGATACCTATCTGGAAAATAGGGAGAGTACTGTACGTGCACACGGGGCGGCTCACCTAAGGTACTAGCCTTCAGAGAACCGGATGACATCCGTGCAAACGGGCTGATATGGGGTCACGACCTGACTGAGTAGGTCCCAGAGCGGGCTTCTTTGCACAATTTAAAAAGCCCGTATAACCAAGAGGTTGATAGGGAGGCTAAACTAACAAAACTTATTTATAAAAGATATGGGAGCTGTCCCTATTCATAGCCAAACGAAAACCGTTGTTCTGCGCTCGTGACTCCGGTCCACACCTTTATATTGCGTAACTATCACTTTTTACGTCTACCAGCGCGTCTTTTGCCTTCAACCTTTCCAATCATTGTAAGTTGAAGCATTCGGTACTCGGTACCTAACGTGTCAAAGCACGTGACCGAGATATGCGATTTTCGCATCAACTGGCATGACATAACGTACGTTACACAAACGGCATAAAGTTCAGTATTAGACGGTTACAAGACTTTTAATAGCAGCAGAGCTCCTTGTGAAAGAATTCGTCAAGGGAAGTACTGCCACTAATTGCTCATTTTGCTGCGTTCCGGTTTCGAAGAATAAGGGTGCTGGTGAAATTACAGGCACATGAGACTTGTCAACTTATGTCTCAGGGTGCCAGGCGCAGTGGAAATTCCCTCTCAGATCGTTGCGATTCGTCCCGTCACCCTGACACATAAGTTGACAAGTCCAATGTGCCCGTAATTCCACCAGCACACCAGCAGGAGTCCTCACGGTCAGACAGCTTTATATTCTTAGTACTATACTCTATCAACATGCTAAAATGGATTCTTCCATTATAATAAGCAAAAAACAAAGAAGAAGGTATTATGAGCTATATAGACCGTAGTCGGTTAATAAAGATTTCTCTATTTCAATGCTGGTAGACTGTATAATGTATTAAATAAAAAATTAAGCATTGCAAATAACAATAAATCGAATTGAAACAAACAACACCTTACACATACACACACACACACACTGTTATTGGTGTAAATTTAAACGGCATTTAATTTGAGGTGGGGAGCCTGGAAGTATAAGACACAGATCTCTGATCTAGTTTAGATTCCAGTCTCCTACAAATTTTGTCACTTTAGAAAAAAGATCTGTTTCTGTGCGAAATATTGTAACCAAAATTTGGAGAGAGAAATAAATTTATTATTATTATTACCTTTACCCTTCAAAGCCGGAACACAGCAATGCTCACGTTACTGTATTGCGTCAGAAATTTTAATTATATAAAAAAACACAATGTAAACTTTCAGTAATAACCAAAACACTTACATGTTAATTATTTATACTACATACATATATTTTTATAAATAGATAAGGCAGCAGTACTACCCTGGATTTACTTTTAAAATTTTTCAGGTCAATGTAAATGGAGACTTAAATGCCTATCCACTCTATGAGCTGCCTGAAGTTTTTTAAATATTCATGGACTAATAGTAAACAACGTATTAACTCACTTAAGTGTGAAGTTAATAATATGTCAGTTACTTAACTGTTACTTATCTACCCTCTCATTACTACCTCGTAAACAAACTGAAGTGTAAAAAAACCGTAATTTAACTCTAGATAAGTTAACGCACGTTTGTAATTACCAATAAGTTAATTTAAAGCTATCGGCCGGTTCATTTTATCGGTAAAAATTACTATTAATTTTCCTATCGAGTTATATTTAAATCATTTAAAAATATAAAACGGTTTTTATTTCCGTTTAACCGTTAATACCTCGTTAAATTTATGATTTTTCTTTAATTACAATATGAAATGATCTGGTCAGTGCAGTGTTATCAATTTGAGGTTCAAGTTATGTGCGTTTGTAGGCACTATTAAAGAAAGATTAACTATTACAAACAATATTTTTTTTCATAACATTAGCCATACAAAATAGTTAAAAAAAAAGTTACATTGTACTGCTGCCACCTTACACATTTCTGCTGCCAAACTGTTGTGAGCATTACTGCGTTCCGCTTTTGAAGGGTAAGGGTGCTGGTGAAATTACAAGCGCGTGAGTATGTCAACTTATGTCACAGAGTGACAGGCGTAATACAATGCTCCTCAAATCTTTGCAATTTAAAGCGTGTTACATTTAGACGTTCCTAAAACGCTTCATCTTGTACACTTATACCATATACATTTAAGATATTTGATCGAAACTTGATCCAGTAGAAAATACTTTAGAGACATGGGGTCACATATATATTTCACACATAACTTAGATATACTCATCGACTATATAACCAGAAATAGAGACGAAATGTCATTTAACTTGTTTGAAAACTATTCTGCCAAATCATTACGGTGACAACTGCACTCCGATTGGCCAGCCCGAAACAATTAGCGGGTGTCGTCAATTGTTTCACTTCGACCAGTTTCAATTCAGCTTTGCAATAATGGACGAAAATATAAAAATTACATATTTATTATTTAATTACCGATGAAATGTGATTCCGTTTGTTTTGTAATTAGATGTTTGGCTGGTTTTCCCACACCATTTGGATCCTTTTTGTTTAACTACGTCCATATAATTAATTATTAAGTTTAAAATAATAATAATAATAACGCACACACTCATAGCCTCGCACTAGGGAATCCCTGTATCGCGGGTGCCATAGACACACATATAGACAACCACTTTTTATTACACACAAGCTCACGAAAGAAATAAATGTAGACCATACAAATATTTCTCCCGACCCGTGAATCGAACCCGGGACCTCTGCGTGGCAATCCAGCATGGTAACCGTTCGGCCACAGAGGTACTCGTAAAATGCTTATTACTACTTGCAATAACTAACAGATTTAAAAAACGTTACAAATTCGATTTGGGTTTAATCAATAAAAAACAAAATGGCAACACTAAAAGATATTACTGGGGTGGGAGATGGAAGTGAATTAACGGGCGAAACGTTATTAGATGTATGTTTTTACGGGCATTATAGGATTACATCTGATTGCAATTAATATGTGGTCTATTGGTTCATTTTGGTATCATAAAAAGCTTATGTAATCTTACTCGCTCTGGCCTTGAAAAAACTCAATTTATAGCGTTCAGGGAACAAATCTTCAGGCATAGAAATCCACTTCAATGCTTTACACCATATAAATGCCGAATCTTGGGTATATCCATAACTTAGGAATAGAACTCCAGCCTACGTCTAGTCCCCCGATGGTAGAAAGGAAAGGGGATAGCGAAATGATTGCATGCAATTCCATCGCACTCTCAAGTGTATATTAATATAAAATCTTTTATAGGTTGCTGTTGTAACAGCTTTCGTAATACCGGCGGCTAATGGCTGCCACAGTAGTCATATACATTCACATTCATATGTCAACTTTAAATGATAAAAGCGCTTTCTTGAAGTTTTATTACAATAGCGAGCATAGCGCACATGCTAATGTCAGATTGAGCGCCTAGCGTATAAATATATCGAACTACTTCGCTTTTATTACATTCTGACAGCTTTATGCGATATATTACAAATAACGAATATTGAACGGTGATAATTATCAATAATAAAGTTAAAAGTAAAATTTTTCGAAATATGTGCTTATCGTGACAATAATTATTAACATTACCACGTAGCCGCGGTGAGGCAACAAACATTGGTTCGAATCCAGTTGATAGAAGGAATTGTTCTTGTTTAGTCTTTGTATTAATATTAAAACTTAGTAGTGACATACTTTCACAAAAAAGTGTTATGGACGGGCGTGTAGCTTACCATCAAACGCACGACTTGTTGGTACATACATATATATGTATATACATTTTAATATTAGAACCTGTATAACTGCGATGCTTAAACTAAGTAAATGTGTTTTAAGCACCTTTTTGGGTAAATTGCTTTACTTTTTGGGCAACTTAAAAAGAGATTTTCTATATTTAACATTGACTTACAATTATATGGACGTCGGGTCCGCGCTAAAAAGTGTCCAAACTTATAGGTCATTAAAATCGTATACAGAGCGTCATTCACGCTTTAGTCTTCGTTTGTTCGACTGACAACGAAGCAAGCAAAATTAGATAGTACTGCGATGACATTACAATTTAAATTCTACGTTTTAGCTTTTTCATATTCCTTTCTTTTTCTAAATTATTTGGTTGCCGAAGTTGCTTCTGTCATAAGACTGATTACCTATCTTCCCGGCTACGGTCAATAATTTATTATCTAAAGCAAATTCAATGTTAATCGAAGTCAGTGAACCGTCTCAACATTACATAAAGGCTTGTAGTTTTATTCTTATCAAACCAAGTACCATTCATATGGAAGTACTTATGTGCTGTTCGTTATCGGACATGGAAATAAACGTGTTAGTTCAGTGGCTGTGGAACTCCTTGTGAATGAGTTCGTCCATAAAAGTACTGCCACCTTAACCCCGTGTACTTCCAAATGTTCTTTTTATAAGTTCAACAAGTGACGTGACGTACAAGTCCAATGGTAAGCTACACGCCTGTCCATAACAGTAGCAGTACTTAGAGCTTTAAATCGCAAAAATCTGAGGGGCACTGCCTCTGCGCCCGTCACCCTGAGACATAAGTTGACAAGTCCATATCGCACTACTATTACTATAGTGCTGTATCTCAAAATATGTGAAATTCAAGATTCAAACCCGAAACACAGTAATGCTGACACCGCTTGGCAGCAGGGATAGGTAAGGCGGCAGTATTTCACTGGACGAACACTTTCAAACGAAGTTCTACTGATGATAAAATGCGGCAGCACTTGCAGCGCAGCTGTAGAAATTGGGGATAGAGAAACCTGTCACCAGTCTTTCGTAATTCTAAATCTAGCACAGTACCTAATTAATTGACCTACTTCCACAAACCCCAAGAACCTTGAGTTGTGTTAATGCTACAAGCAAATAGTCTACACGAGTGCGTATACGCAAACACCTTATTCAAACGAACAAACATCATCAATGTCACGCTCGTTTTCTATATACCATCTAGATATAATCGAAGTTAAAACAAACGATTCAGTACATTGACTTACAAATAAATGGACGACGGGTCTAATACAAAAATCACGTAAAAAATGTCCCAAGCCACCTATTTAAACGTAGTGACATGTAAAGGAATATGAAAAAGCTAAAACGTTGAATTTAAATTGTAATGTCATCGCAGTACTGTCTAATTTTGCTTGCTTCGCTGTCAGTCGAACAAACGAAGACTAAAGCGTGAATGACGCTCTGTATACGATTTTAACGCCCTATAAGTTCGGACACTTTTTAGCGCGGACCCGACGTCCATATAATTGTAAGTCAATGATTCAGTATAAAAATTTATGACCATAGTGGCTAAACAGAATTTCGGGCGCTGGATGAGGAGATTCTGATTTTGAAAGATAGGACCAATATAGGATATTAGTAGTAGTAGTAGAGTTCTTTCTTTTTGCTTTCTTTTTATAATATCAAGTGACTGGACGAACAAGTTGTGAGCCTGAAGATAAGTTACACGCCTGTCCATAACAGTTGCAGTGCCACTCAGAAATTTATATCGCAAAGATCTGAGGGGCACTGCCACTGCGCCCGTCACCCCGAGCCATAAGTTGACAAGTCCATCTCATTGTGCCTGTGATTACACCAGCACCTTATCCTTCAAAACCAAAACACAGGAATGCCCACATAACTGCTTGGCGGCAGAAATAGGTAAGATGGCAGTACTTCCCTGGACGAACTCTTTCACAAGGAGCTCTACGACTGCTTCTGCACGAAGATTCACAGCTTTTGAAAAACGTAAGAAGTCTTCGACATCCATTAGGCCACACGTGGAACACGGTGATCATGATAAACCACAAAAAACACCAGTAGTTAAGAGCTGGAAAGTACTGTGTTAGTATTGAAAAACACGCACATATTGCCAAGTCCCATGTGCCTGTAATTTCACCAGCACCCTTACCCTTCGAACCAGGAACGCAATAATGCTCACTGCCTCCATAGCCGAACGGTTACCATACCGGACTGCCATGCAGAGGTCCTGGGTTCGATTCCCAGGCTGGGAGAAATATGTGTATGGCCTACATTTATTTCTCTCGTGAGTTTGGGTGTAATTAGTGGTTGTCTATGTGTGTGTCCATGGAACCCGCGACACAGGGTTTCCCTAGCGCGGGGCTATGTTGAGTGTGTGCGTTATTATTATTACTTATGGCAAATTGCTACAGGTCCTTAGGCCAGTCGCTAATACATACAGACAATATAACGCTTCCAAAATAAAATATTGAGGACAATTGTGGGTGCTCTGGATTTGGATATAGTGCCCATAGACAAAGTGATAATAAAGTACGCCGAAGCTCACGAAAGTAGACTTCATCATCACGTGAACATGGAAGATTTACATCCACTAAACAATACAAATATATTGCGTAGATTACAAGGAACTAAACCTTGAGTTAGTGTAGATAAGTTTAGTGAATAAAATAAATATTAGTGACAGCATCACTAAGACAATGAACACATGAACCGAAATGTCTTCCCCTTAACTAATATTGAATGATGTTTTTGTCGATGGACGATTTCTTTATAAAAATTACTTTTATTTTAGGAAATTATGTTAAATTAAAATTGCTTATTTGTCTTGTAAAATGGCTAGATTGTTATTAGTTATAAGGTTTTGATTTGCTTTATAACAAATAAAAAAAAATGTGCCTTTATTATTACGTTGACTAGAAATGGCAAACATGCAAATAACATTTCAATTAGATGTATCAGAACAGATTTACAGTTATTATGAAATATAGAGTTCTAAGTGCAGTGGGACACTTTCTCGATAACGCACACAGATAGGAAATGATATTTATTGTGAATGAACAATTTGTGTTGCAACAATCCGTGGAGAGTAAAAAATGTGTCATAGATAGCGAGGTTAATTTACAAGCCGTCTTGTCAAAAATAATTGTCAATTTCGGCATTTTTGTTGTTTTTTTTTTATTATTCCAACCACAAAAGCGTGATTTTTAGATTGTTCTCTAAAAACTGCATTCCGGAAAAATGGCGGGCCGTTTGGGCACACTTTTGTATACGATTTAGTATTATTTTTTAGATTTACAGTTTCTTCATTCTTTGTTGTCTTTTAAGCTGATGATATTTTGTCAATGATCAATAAGAATTTATTTATTTATTTATTTAAACTTTATTGAACACAAAGTAGTAAAAACGGCGGAATTAATGCCATTAGCCATTCTCTACCTGTCAACTGGAGACCTGTGTTCAGATTAAACAATAGGGGCGTGATTAAGTATGATCATTATCATACATGCGATATATAATCCTCACATGAGAGCCCCCTCCCATGTCCTTCCAAGCGCGGACGGTGCAGGCTCTGAGGCCAGAGCAGCCGAGAACCTCAAAAGGTTGAAATACGCCAACCTTACTCAGTGCTACAGCTTTGTGCCTTTTGCGGTTGAAACCCAGGGTTCTTGGGGGCCATAGGCGAAACTTCTAGCGAATTAGTTGTCGGATTGCCTATAGTAGGTAGGAGCCTCCGGTGACCACAGTTGCTGGCAGTTGCTGGCAGTTATTTCCGCCAAAGAACAACTTTAGCAATGCAAAGGGGAAATGTTGCCAGCCTTCTGGCCACGATGCCCCATGGTACGGCGCTCTATATATAGATGTCAGACTAATGTGAAGCAGATTGAGAATAATATTATTGTTCTTTATATTTTTTGTTTATTTTTCTATATAGGAACATCTATAGCCGCATCAATTAAAGCAACAGGAGTAGAAAAGAAGGTTATCATTCTAAAAACTAGGTTACGAATTTCTTTTACGAACGCAAGGTTTATAAGTATTGAGACGCTATCACTAACGAGAACTCCGTGTCCATGTCCTTTATTTTTATTCATAACTTACCTGTAGGGTATATAAATAATCCAATAACACTCACTAACGTATATTAAGCTTCAGAACACACTTATGGCTAGATTCTACTTATTGTAAGTAATTTCTGTTGTAGTTAAATATTCGTTTCGTAAAATGTGTACGTGGGACAGCAATGTTGTGCTAAATGGTATAACTATTATCTATGTTAGCGCTTATAATCAAGTGATTTGCTATCTTCGTCATATTTATTGTTATATTATTAATATATATTTATCTTTTATTATCCAGTCAACCCGTGACCATGGAGCGTGCAACCGTTCCGAAATATCGGGAAAATAAAAAGAAGTCATACCGTGGTAAGAAACCTGATACTAGTGATAATCATTTATATATTTATCGTTATATATAGACAAATATATAAAGGCGAATATTAACTTGGTACTTGTTTGTTTTTTTAGTAATTTTTTCGTTGGAAGATGAAAGCCGTACGGAGATTTTTGACAGTAATAATAACTAACACACTCATACCTCCTCACTTGGGAAACCATGTGTCGCGGGTGCCAAAGACACACGCATATTACGTCGATTCTTGAGATGTCTAAGTGCAAAATTCGGACTAAGGCGCAAGCTGCCTAATTACACTGATCGCTTACGCAAATTCAACATGACCAGTCTCGAGGATAGTGGGCAAGTGTCAGATCTGGTACTTTGCGTAAAATTATTAATTCTACCCTGGATTCTCAGCTGATCGAACACCTGTATTTTAGGGTACCTGCTGGGTCTATGAGTATTCCACAGTTGTTTGGTTTACAAACACTCTCACAAAAAAACAATGTTTCACAAAATAGACCATTATGCAGAATGTGTCGATCATATAATAGCTATATTCCCATCATGACATTTTTTCCGTAGTTTTAAGTACTTCAAAACAACACTGTTCAGTATAAGCAAAAAGTAGCGACCTTATTTTGTTTGAAGTTTTTCCTTTTATATTATATATTGTCCTAATGTGAATGTTGTGTACAATTATAATTGGATATCAGATTTATCATGTTACATATAATATTTCTAAGTATTATTTGTAGTCTGTTATCTGTTGTTGTACCATATAAAATAAAATAAAAAAACTAATAAATGTAGGCCATATTTCTCCCGGCCAGGGAATCAAACCCGGGACCTCAGCGTGGCAGACCAGCATGGTAACCTATCGACCACGAATGAATGTTTAATCAATGGGACAATTTCAAGTATATTGTTCACTTAGGAAACAAAGATATTTTTCTACTCCTGTACTTTAGTCTGTCAATTATTATTTCGTATCTATTGTCTATGGTACTCGGTACTGCACTGAAAAATGACATTATAGTTATGTACACATAATTATAATGAGTTTCAAAAAAAGAATGTTGTATTTTTGCCTATCAAATAAGACGCGACTCAAAAGCTCTACTACCTCCTGATTGGTTAAATTGGCCTAAAGGCCTTACAACTATATACCATACCATAAACCTTTATATATAAAAACATTGGTTAAAATATAAGATACTTATTCATTTTCTACCTCTTTGTTTTTTTTCTTTTATAGCATTTGTTTGGCTTTCGTCTAAATATACAGGATTGTATGAAGAGGATATATGGTGGAACCTTTGCCTACCTTAATAAATGGATTAAAATTTATTTAAAAAAAATTGCGTTTGTTGTCATGGATTGTTAACAAAATATACATTATATATTGGTTGTGTTTGATTATTTTATTTACTCGAAGAAAAAGTATTATTATTATTTATTATATATATTATATTATATGCAATTATTACACAATCAAGTCTTAAAATCTCGTACCAAAGGCGTACTCGGCAAAGCCTAAACACGGTACTCGACTTCTAGAACCCTCATTATACAACAATTGCATAAAATGCTATCTTAAGACATTAATACCATAATAGTAGCACCTCTCATATCACAGATAAGTGGTTTTGTACTTTATTGTGTAAATGTCTTGTTACTCCTGTCACAGCAAAAAAGCTGTAATCGATCGATTATAATAGCTCACCTTCTCAATCGAGATTCGAGTTTTTCTGTCACTCAACCGGTTGATCTTGATTGTCAGGTGCAAAAAATGTACCGTAACTGACACAATTCTATAATAAACCTTGCGTAGTTAAATGATGTTCATATTGGATTGTCACTGTTGTATTTATAAAAAGGGTGACATTATGTTTATAGCTAGTTATCCAAATATTTTGTATGCCCGTAAAAATATACATAATTTCCTTAAGAAAGAAAATATTCATAATATTTACCTTAGAGCTAAGTCCAAACGCATGGTATCACGATTTCGTTTAACCAAGGTAAACGTTTCTTTCATGGTGAACTGTATACGTGTTTACAACAAGATTCCGGAGCATATATTAAGTTTGCCATTTCCTAAGTTTAAAACTTACATTAAAACTATTTTAATTGAAAAGTCATATTACAAAATTGTAGACTACGTGTTCGATAAAGATGTATGGAAAGACAACATGAGCTTAAATTCCACACAAATATGATTTAAAATGTATTCTATAGCATTTAAAAGTTAATTAAATTTTTATTGAATTGATATTCAATTATTTTTTGTGAAATTACTCCACTAGTTTGTTATAATTATTAATACACTAACTACTAAAAACTACTGACTAAAAAGTAGTTGAAAAACCAAATACAAAGACACGACGCAAGCACATAGAAAAATTCGTGAGGTCCGTTGGTTCGTTCAAGGCTTAGTTGGTATAGCGTCTGAAGCAAGAAGACGTCGGTTCGAATCCGACCGGATCGAAGGCATTTTTTCTGAGTGTTCGATCTTTGTATTAATAATTATAACATTTAAAAGATTCTTGCTCGTTCTTCTCAGGGAAGTCGGCGTAGTGAACGAGCAGTGGTTTAAAAAATAACGTTTTGAAGTGTAAAAATTGTACTATAATTGTAATTGTTTACGGTTTTTCTAAAAAAAAACGAAGTATAAATAACTTTAATGTTACGTAATATACAGACCAGTTGCATTTCTTTAATATTACATGAAATACAGATTGAGCAGTTATATTGTTTTAATGACGTGCAGTTGAAAAATGCAACCAATCAATGACTTTAATACAGAATAAATAAAAGAGTAAATGTAAACACAGATAGACATTGACTTACAATTATATGGACGTCGGGTCCGCGCTAAAAAGTGTCCGCACTTGTAAGGCGCTAAAATCGTATACAGAGCGCCAAACTCCGCTTTAGTCTTCATTTGTTCTACTGACAGCGCGATACTGCGATGACATTACAATTTAAATTTCGAATAGGTTGACTTGGGACATTTTTTTCGTGGTTTTTGTATTAGACCCGTCGTCCATTTATTTGTAAGTCAATGCAGATAGAAGTAAGTTTTTTATGACATCTGGTGATGGGACGAATAAGTCGTGCGCTGGGTGGTAAGCGACACGGCTACGCATAACAGTTGCAGTGCCACTTAGAGCTTTAAATCGCAAAGTCCTGAAGTTTCCAATGTGCCTGTAGTTTTATCAGCAACATTACCTTTCAAAACCGGAATATAGTTACAGATCACGTTATTGTTTGGCGGAAATATGTAAGGTAGCAACGAGGCAGTTAGCCCATGTAACGCCCTGGTGTAATCCATACTTTGATTTTAGTCGGAACCCGATCAAAATGGAACACTCACTGTTATTTTTTTGTACAGTGATCGGAAATTCGGGTGCAATTAAAAATGCTCCTTATATCTTTGCGATTTAAAGCTCTGAGTAGCACTGCATCTGCTATGGACAGGCGTGTAGCTTACCATCAGGAGCACGACTCGTTCGTCCCGTCACTTGATATTATAAAAAAAAAATTTAAAAAGAAGACGCACTCTCTTAGAAGGCGATGCGAGTGGCGCTCGGCGCCCTCTAGGATCCCGCGCTCGTGTGCAGTAGCTTCCCTGTTCGAATACTTTCACAAGAAGCCCTACAGTTAATTAAAGTTACACTTTCATTAAATCTGATGTGCTAGTGACTGTACTAAGCGCCTAATGGTACAACTACGACGACACTATCTAGAGTTCAATCTCTAACCGACCGGTTATACTAGATGCGTTCATTTCATTCACTCGTACCGTATTTTAAAAGTTTAATTTTCGAATTTGGTTGCGATACAACTCACGTTTTCGAAATTACATTCCATAGCAGTTTAGGTAAGTTTAAACAATACATTCGTATTGAAATGGATCATTTTTCTCTGCGCTTAAAAATAAATTTTCGGAATCGTTTTTATTTACAGCTATAAGAAAAAAATAACAGTGGAAAGTATGTTATAAAAGGAGTTTCAGTCTCAAAATTTGAAAAGCGAGTTACATTTTAAGAACTTTCTAAATATCATCGGACCTATTTTCATTCGGTCGAACCATGTCGAATACTAATTGTTCAAACACCGTTAGCGTAATCGCAGATCTCGCCTAAAAAGAAACAGCTGACTGCATGCTTCCACCGTGAGATACGTAACCTTGAAATTGAATAAAAAGCCATTTAGCAAACATTAGGGTGCAAGACAATACAAAACAATACCTCGGTAACATGAGAACCTCAAAATGAAAGGTGTGAAGAATTCAAAAGGGGTGACAGGGACTTTGATATTATGGTTTCTCGTAATATCCCCTGAATATTTTATTCCGAAGCTAGTATAATAAGAACTGTACAGTAAAAGTTATTTGAATATTATAATAATAATAGTGATTGAATGAATGAGAAGCGCTAAATCATTCGATAATGGCATTTGCCGAATGGATTATTAAAGAAGGAAGGCTATTTCCCAACTTTTGAATTAGGATTTTAAATAAATAAAAAGTTTATTGCACGCTGTGAAAACAAATAAATCGCTATATGCGTAAAAATTACTTTGCCATACAAATTGTTACAAATTAAGTTCGTATGTACGCTAATGACCATTACCATTAAGAAGTAATGTTTATGGCCATTCTGAATTACCGTTATTTACATTTCAACTTCAACGCGAGACTTAAAATTAAGTAATTTGAACCAGAAGTTTGTTTTGTAAATGATTTCATTCATAAGTTTATTTGATTGAATGCGTTATTTAGCAACGAGATTATCTTTTGGTCTTTTTTTACATTTGCATATTTAATATTAATTTGGCATTCAAATTATTGTAATTATTATGATTCTGACATCTTGTAGTTTACAATTATTATTCATTAAGTTTTATTTATCATCAAGTTTTAATTTTATTATTAATTACTGACTGATTTCTTAAACCCATACGTGCACGATATTAAAAAAAGAATTATGTTACACCTGGTTTTTTCGTTGAAGTGCTTGTGAGTCAATGTTTCATATACCTTCAGCAGTAGTAGCGACAAACTGGTTCATGGCACTTGCAGTGCCACTCAGAGCTTTAAATCACAAAGATATGAGGGTCACTGCCAATACGCCCGTCACCCTGACACAAGTTGACTAGACCCAAGTGCCTGTAATTTCACCAGCTCCCTTCAAAACCAGAACGCAGTGATCCTCACTTAAATTTAAATTTGCACATGAAGATCATATTCTTTAAGTTTTTCTGATTAATTAATTTCAATTTCCTTAATTACGGATATAAAAAAAATGCAACTTGGAAGAGCGGGGTTTCTAACACAATTTTTAACTTTAATTGTTTCAACTAGTAAATACATGCTTTTTGTTTTACTCACAGTAAACGAAATATTTTGTCTAAGCGTTCATGTCATAGATAATTCTAGTAACAATAAACCTTCTTGTGAAAGAGTTCGACCAGGAAGTACCGACATCCTAAATATTTCTGTCGCCAAGCGACAATGTGAGTTACTGCGTTCCGGTTTGAAGAATAAGGGTGCTGGTGAAATTACAGTGACAAGGGGCTTGTCAACTTATGCCTCAGTGTGACAGGCGCAGAGGCAGTGCCACTCAGATCTTTGCGGTTTAAAGCTAGTGACACTGGGCGCACGACATGTTCGTGCCGTCACTTGCATCATAAAAAAAGAGTAGATTAGTAACAATGTGCCAAATAATTATAACAATTAACAGGTTTCAAATTACTAGAAAATTTCATGTACAGACAGCAGCACTGACGTCCACTAACTAAAACGCGGCACGGTGACAAAATATTTTTTTGAGATATCATAAAAAACCATAACCCAGTTTTAGAATATTAAAATTGTTTAATGACATTTGAGCTATGCATCGTTAGGGTAAGTTCCGATAAGTCGAACTCGTTAACTAATTTTAACTGTCTATAGCCGCTCACGCGATACATGCAGCCGTAGACGCATACCACACCTAGAGGTGTCGGTGATGACTTTATACCGATTTATCGGATATCGAAGTTATGACAGGTAAAAAAACTAATATTAATTGCTATTTCGTTAACTACTCTAGCAAACCATAAAGTTTTTAATGCCTGGGTCTGTCAAAAATACGCCACGACAATCGTGTGTGTTATTGTTTGGGCTGGTGATTTCGGTGTTTATTTATTGAAAACATACCGTAAGTAGTTTTTTAAGTTTATCCTGAATTTAAATGTTTATAAACTATACTTTAAGGAGTAATTTTATGGTAAACGTTAGAACCACTCAAACGGAATATTATCATATTTATCCAAGTGCACCAAAAATTTCATTAGTGCTTTTTAAGTGCAGGATTTGCGGTGTATTACTGCATTTTATTTGAGATGTTTTTGTTGGTAGTACGGAGGGTATTTATTTAGCAATGCAGAATAATAATTTTTATTTATAAAAACTTGTATTTAAACTGAATGCTTTTCTAATTTGCGAAACCAAATGAGCGGTTAAGAGAACATTTTGTGCTCTATCTTTTACTATTTAAAACGGGTATTTGACCATTTGTCACTTAACCGCATTATAGTTAGTGGACGGCAGAGCACATCAAACACATTCACGGATCTTGTTCCATGAAGACGACATTCGAATTAGTACCTATCTATTTACGTCCTATGACAAAATAAATAATAATAACGCGCACACACCCTAGCTCTACTCACTCAACTCCAGCGCCTCGCACTAGGGAAACCCAGCATCGCGGGTGCCATGGACACATACATAGACAACCACAAATTACACCCAAACTACGAGAGAAATAACTTTAGGCCATACAAATATTTCTCCCGGCAGTCCAGCATGGGAACCGTTCAGCCACAGAAGCTGTTCCCCATCCCAATCTATAAGTCATTTCAGGAGTCGACTTGGGTCTGGATACTTATCGTCATTTAGAAGCAGTGCAGAGCTCCATGTGAAAGAGTTTGGTCCAAGTTTCAATTTATTATGTCTCAAGACAACGGGAGCAACGACGGTGCGCCTCAGATCTTTGTGATTTAAAGCTCTGAGTGGCACAGCAACTGTTATGGACAGGGGTGTCGCTTAACACCAGAGGTACCACTTGTTCGTCCCATCACTTGGTTTGATTAAAAAAAAGACTAATTCTTAGTGAATGTTTACGTTTTAAATATACCCTAATTATCTCCATGGGGGCAGAAACTACGGACCTCGACTTCCTATGATTCTGACGTTTCCCGAGTTTTTCGCAAATTGATTAAGCCAATTAATAAGCAATATAATAATAGTGGTGTGACTTTGTTATTAAATTATTAACAAAATATCGATTCTTTACCTAAAGTTCTTTTTCGAAGTTTTAATCTAGTTTGCGTTGCATAATAATTGAATGTCAAGGTTGAAACTTGAAACCACATTATAATGCAAAGTATGCTAGTATTTCCTTTATAAACAATAATTAATATTTTTACATAATAATTTGCATTGAATTGCAAATTTCAAGGTGAAAAATTTTGCATATGAATGAAAAAAAGATCTATAAATAACAGCCGCGAAAAAAAATTGTAAAGACTCCCTAATAGCATGTAAAAAACACATTTTATCAAGAAAACTACGATAGCTAAAATACTGCCTCAAATTAAAAAGAAAACTTTAATATAACTTTCCGTATACTATTCCACATTACATGGGGTCAATGGACTCCATTCAACTTGTTTTAGTTAAATTTGACGCCTATTTAAAACAGTATAGACTAGTGAACTATCTTCCTTCATGTCCCTAATTAACAAGGCCATAAAAACACTGTATTCCAGTAATTTAAATGCGGTGGCTGTTAAAAGAGAAATTTAGGTCCGATGCAGCCAGTCTAAAATAGTCCCTTACTGCTCCAAAGTTATTTTTGCTTGGGCAAAACAAAAACTTGAACGTAAAATATTAATAAACCAACACAAACAAAATGCACAGCGAGAAACCACTCATCATTTTCTTTTTTCACTTCACGACAACACAAATAGAACGAGAAAATTTGAATGCAAATTTCTTAACACTGACCAAAAACAATTCCGCTTTCATAAACACAAAAACAGTTTATTGAAAATAAAACGGAACGATAAATCTTTTTTTTTTCTTGGGCAAATGGAACGCGTTCAAGTTTAATATTTTTTTAGTGAAGAAAAATAAAAAAGTTTTGACTTAAATTACCGAGAGCATTCGACACGACCGTGCTGTCGCGCTCTGCCAGTCAACTGAGGGGGATTTTAAACGTTTATTTTCTGACGCTTGCGCTCGCATCTCGTAGAGATGTTCTGTATCGCTTACAAATCTCCTTGCGTGCGTTACGCACTTTACTTTCTTGTACTTACTCCATACATCGTCAGTTCTTTGCAATTGCACCTTTTCCGTAGTAACAGACAGTCACAAGTGTATCCTAGAAAGCAGGTTTCTTTTGTGCCTACCGTCTTATATTGTTCTTGAGTATTTAATATTTTTAATTGTACCGTTATTGCACGAGTGGTGTGAGTGAGTTTGAAAATTTTTGGCCAATTCTAAACCTCTACAAGTTATAGGTATCCTCTGTAGTTGAGATTCATTTCACATGATTTTTTAATACAAGCCTTTCTTTACTTTTTAGTAAAGAAAATTTGTATTAAAAAATTATAATAAATTATTATATTATATATTATTATTATATATTATATATTATTATTATTATTATTAAAAACATACATATCATGGAACCACAAAATTTTTACTTCTTACATACCTATCAAATATTCTACTTTATTATCTGTTTCCATTTTCGATGATAGAGCCATTAGTATCAAAACTAATATTACAAAAACTAAATGTGAATATTCTATTCGCAATGATAAGATTAGATATAAATTATCGACACCATTCCCATCGACAGTCATCCCATCACTAGGCCGGAACAGTATTCCATATTAACACTCACCCAGACGCATAACGTACACACACAAATAGAGCTTCGAAAGCTGAACTTATATTTTTCATTTGAAATTGTATTTTGAATCAAGATTTTGAACTTTTAAATCAATTGACGAGAATGTCTTAAAAGTATACAATTATCGACGGCTTATAAACGAAAAATTTATATTCTACAATCACAATACAGGGTACTAAAAAAACAGACATCAAAAGTTCGAGGAATTACATCTATTCGCCAAGTTTTATTGAAATCGGTTACCGGTGCGGGAATCCTGATTCATTCCCTAGTTTGCCACCCTTAGAGGTGGGATATTTTCTTCAAATTTAAATGGGACTAATACTGAGGCACTTCCTCCTTTCCAACAAAAAAAGAATCATCAAAATCGGTTCACAAATGATTTATCGCGTAACATACATTAAAAAAGTACAGTCGATCGAGAACCTCCTCCTTTTTTGAAGTCGGTTAAAAAGGAACCGTCTTCAAGTTGAAGATTTTAACAGAAAAATCTTTATTTGACTAACCCACTAATGACCGCATTATCAACAAAGAGACAGAAAATGACAATGAAGCGCTGAAACAATTAATTTTAAAGTCAGTAATACCAGTACGTTTCAACAATACACCCGCCATTAGTATGTTCAACAAAAGTAAATAACACTACATTATATGTATAGGTAAAACACTGTTAAATATTACCTAGTCATTTTGTATATAAGATTGAAACAACGATTTTCCCCCAACTCGCATTAGGTCAAAATGGAAGACTGTTATTTACATATCATATCAAGAGAGGTTGGCTATGTTCAAAATTTGTTTACTAGTAGTAAACTATAGGATATTGTAGTCTTACATGGTAGCCTTGTTTCTCCTGTTCTGCTATCTTACATTAACTTTAACATTAAACCAAATCTTCGTCGTCCTAAAATCTTTGTGTTAAGTGTTTATACAAATAATACATCCTTTCATAACCCCGCGATTAGAATGTGCCGAACCTACAATGATTTACTAATATCAGAATCTGGAGGTCACATTGATGTTTTCGACAACAATCTTTGTCGAATTCGTACCAATTTCCTCAAATATTTCAACTCGTCTTCTCATTAGTACTGCCAAATTAATATCTATGTTGGTGTTTAGTTGCATTAGTTTTAAGTTGTAATCTCACTTTTCCACTATTTCTTACTTTTTCCTTTTTTTGTTTTCTGTAATCCTTGTGCAAATATGTTTACATTTCGCATAATAACGCTGTATGTACAAGTATTAGGTCTACATTCTAGATTAAGACTATAAATTGTATCTCAACATGTTCCACTGAATGTAACCTGTTTTGTACATCCAATAAAATAAAATAAATATCACAGAATGTTTTTAAAAGAAATTATTACCAGCGGCACGTGCTCTTTAGCGTGCGCAATAAGGACATCCTTGGCGTAATAAAGCCACACGTTGCCAATGTGTGTGTCCATGGCACCCGCAATAGTGGGTTTCCCTGGTGCGGGGCTATGAGTGCATTATTTATATTTATTATTTACTGATATTTTTACAAAAACTTTCGAACCTGTGGTAGCATAACACTAATCCCCGTTTGCGTCTGGAGCACACGCACAACTCTACCGTCAGACGGTCCAGCGAGACGCGGCGAGGCAGCGCGCGGGGGGAGATCGAGAATCATACTCTAAGGGTCGTATTCTAGAACTCTACTCAATATACAAGTCAGGACTTGAGTATGATTCAAAGCACTAGAAATCATACTCAAGTCCTTGCCATTAGGGTTTCCAGTGCTTGAAATCATACTCAAGTTTGCTCAAATCCTGACTTGAGCATTGAGTAGAGTTCTGGAATACGTTCCTAAGTCGCTCACCGTCGTCGTAGAAATATGTAAGGTGACAGTACTTCCATGGACCGACTATTTCTACTAAAAAGTTTACCACATAAACGTACATATGTATATGTCGTTAACGATTAATTTGAACGCCAAAGGGTAACGACGGATCGTTACGATTATCGTGACGATCTATCGAAACGAGGAATCGTCTTTGTATAGGGGCCTTTAATTACACAACACTGTAGCCCATAAACCCACGATTCATGCGGTATTCAATCTATACTTCGAGGTGTAGAGTGGGAAGACTTTATCAACCGACAGATCACGATCGTGGATCACGTTTGGAGTGTCGGTATATTTCGAAACATGTCCATTGTTCGATGAAAATTGCAGTTTTACTCATAAAAATATTAAATATTACGTGGTTGTAGATAAATGGTTTGTTTTGCTATTGTTTGCAAAAGTTATGGCGAAGATGTGGGAACCTTGAGAATTTGTTGGTTAAGTAGATATTTTTTGGCATAGTTCGTATAGCAGTCCATGGTTATTTTTATTATATTGAATTTCTTTTTTTTTAGGAAATGAAACTACTTTTCCGGATTTAAATCACGTATATTTGTTTTTTCAAACAAACCGACGTTTCGGGCCCTTCACAGATTGACGGTTGACTGAGGTGGTACTGTCTTCAACCAGCTATGTCTAATATTGATGCAAACCACCCTATTTATTATTTTACAAAGAAAATATTCCAATTTACGCTATATTAAGTTTTACAAATTATTTTATTGAATGAATTTTTAAGTTCAATTTATTATCAATTATTAATATAAATTAGAATAAACTAAAACATATTAATTAATACTGCAGTCTTATGTCTGTTTGGGATTTTTCATTAGAGGAAATACTGGATCCCAAACTGGTGGTACGGAGAAACCATCTTCTCTGTTGAAATTAGGATGTTTTTTAATTTCAATGGCCTCTCGCAGCATCCAACGGACTTCTTTTGCAAGGACCTGGGGTTTGTCAAACTTCATTGAATGTGTAGGTTTATCCATGACATGCTCGCAGACTGCAGACTTGTTTACGCGACGGTGTTCTTTTTTTTCATAATACCAAGTGTGAGGAGGAACAAGTCGTGCGCCTGGTGTTAAGGGACAGTAGTTCCAGTGCCACTCAGAGCTTTAAATCGCAAAGATCTGAAGGAACACTGCTACTGTGAGACATAAATTGAAATCTCTTCAATACCGGAACACAGTAATGCTGACGTTACTGCTTGGCGGCAGAAATAGGTAAGATGGCAGTACAACTCTGGACGAACTCTGTCACAAGGGGATCTACTATTACTAAAATTATCAAAATGTCATATTCGATGTTTTTGTAATGTTTGACATATCCAGATCCCCCTCCCGGATTGCAGTGTTATAGAAAAAATATCAATAACATTAACTAAGTAGGGGAACGTAGGGTATTGGGAGCCTGCGGGTAGTGAGAGCGGTGTTAAACTGGACGTTTCCAATGCTCGTATTTGTGCAAACGGCACTCCTATGTGTTCGTTAAAGTTCGCCAAGGTTCGAGTCCTGTGGGCGGCCCTGTAGAACCTCGCGTTTAGTCGTATGAGATGGTTCTGTGTTTTTCGCTCCGCGTTTATAAGTTTTGCATTGTATTTACACTAGCTATGGCACCATATCTATAAAATTTTAGAAATTATACTTGAAATCACAATAAAAATAGAAATGTTTTTACTGTTTTATTCCTTTTTCAATTCGATGTTACGCGGGTAATGAGAGCTATTTGGCTCTCCTTATCCCATTGCAATATTCACTGTATTTATGTATTTTATTCTCATTACTTTTTAACTTATATATTTTATTACTTTAATTATTTTTTTCAGACTGATTATAAATACGGAATTCTTACCGGCTCCCAGTTCCCGAACTGTGGGGTAATGGGAGCGAATGACATGTTTTAGTTTTTTCTTTTTAACCAAATATTGTATTTTAGTTTCCCATTTTGTCTGTGATTACCCAGACATGTGAAGCGAACGTTCATAACTAACAAAAAATTAAATTGCATAAATTATGACTTTTATTATCAATTTTCTTTAGTAGGCTCCTATGCACGCTCCACTAATTGTTAATTTAACCTCAAAAATACCAACGAAAACACTCTATACTACCTCAAATGGCTTTGTTTGAGTGTTGAAAGTATCACGTTGGAAAAAAATATACAGTAAAAATGCACTGATAGTAATATGGTGTGAAAAGATGATTCCTTAAAATTTTTACGACAGAAAAAACACAAACTCACCTCGATATTTTTCAAAAAACCGCCATATTCAATAGGTGCTTTACGTAATACCAATGATTTTGTTTTATACCAACTGAATAGAACACGTATACTACACTATATACATTTTCCAAACGGCTTTAATTTACTAAAGTAAAATGAACCGTATTAGTACGAGACAAATTTGAATTCCCGCTGAGGTAGAACAGACTCTTAAAGGAATGATTACTCTCAATGATGATTATTCGTTGTCTTCTTCTTAATAACATGAATTATAATGCTTACCATCGTGGTTAAAGGTTTTGCCAATAGACATAAGATATTCGCCGATTGTTGCCCGGGAAGCGCCACACGTATAGGAAGATAATGTCGTGCGGTGTCGAAGCTCCTTTATGAAACCGAATTTAAAAAAGTGTTTTGATCGTTATACGACCGTATTTACTACGGAAGAAAAAACAATGGAAGTACCTAAAGCTTCGATTACTATCAAAACCGATCGCGCCAAAACTCACACGTTCTCAATTTTAAACACTACAATTTTTTTTATTTTATTTTTTTTTATTCAAAATTACAACTTATTACTTATTACAAAAAGTCGCCAAACTGCTGTGCAGTTTGTTGGCGACATGTGCACTCTTACTTAATAATACCTACTTTACTATATTTAACATTATACAGTATTAATTGAACTACTAACTTATTAAATAAAAGATAAAGATTATTTTAAGAGGTACGCCTTTAACTTACGTTTTAGTGCATATTTACTTAATTTTGTATCATTTCTAAGCCAATCAATGTCGTTATATATTTTTGGAACTAAATAGCGTGTACATCTTTTTCCATAACAATTATTTGCTTTAAACTGCACTAGTTTACCCTGTCTTACTCTTTTTGTCATGTACTTATTTTTAAGCCTAACTTTATAATTATCGCTATAGTAATTTTCCAACACTATCAAATATCTACTCTTAATTTCTATAGGCATGACCCTACAGTAACTAAATAAGTCATTGTACTCTGTGTGATTACATTTTTCTATTACTTTTTTGCACACTAAATGTTTTATCAGACTAATTTGTAACTTTCTGATTCCTTTAAGATAACTAGCAAAGATCCGACCATATACATTTAATCCATAGCTTATTAGCGAGTCTGCCAGCGCATAATACACCATATACAATGTTTTTTTATCCAATATACAATTTAAGTGAAAGAACCTACCAAGCATTCTATTTAATTTCATACACACTTCACTAACATGTATTTTCCAACTAAAATTACGTTCTATAATGAGACCTAAATATTTAAATTGTTCAACATATTCTAGATTAGTACAAGTACATCCTACTTTATTTTTATGCAAACACTCATAATTGTGTCCGACTATTGATATGTCATTGTACGTAACTTTCTTTGCCTGTACATTATACGGTGAGTGAATGTGCACGCATTTGGTTTTTGCCATATTTATAATAATGCCATTATCGTGTGCCCATTTTGTAACATTCTCTAAATCGTCTTGAATATGTTTTTTTATGTCTAATGCATTTTTTGATGCGAAACACACACACATGTCCCCGAATACCACATTCAGACATTGATTTCAGTAACACTTCATGGTCGAGGGTGTCGAAGGCTTTTTTATAGTCAATGAACAATGCAACTACCTGATTCCCACAATCCAGGTTTTCATTGATAAAATCTGAAAATTGTGTCAGTGCTGTGCTAGTACTTCTATGTTTTCGAAATCCGTGTTGTGAATTGGAAATTATATTATAACGTTCTAAAAAACTACTCATTTGTTTCACTATAATTTTTTCAACAATTTTGTCTATTACTGATAAGATTGATATTGTGATTGATATAAAATCTTGATATTGATTGGTCGAAGTTTCAAATTTAAACAGAAATCCATTGACTTACAAATAAATGGACGACGGGTCTAATACAAAAACCACGAAAAAAATGTCCCAAGTCAACCTATTCGAAATTTAAATTGTAATGTCATCCCAGTATCGCGCTGTCAGTAGAACAAATGAAGACTAAAGCGGAGTGTCGCGCTCTGTATACGATTTTAGCGCCTTACAAGTGCGGACACTTTTTAGCGTGGACCCGACGTCCATATAATTGTAAGTTAATATAATTTATAAGTTCAATGTCATCAATATCTATTGTTACAAGTTACGACGTTTTGACATCATATTGAAATTTCAATCAATGTACTGCCATCTAGCGGTTAATTGCTAAACGACGACGATTTGGAGTTATTAATTTAGTTCTCCTAACAAGAAGCGACCATATTGCAAGGGTAAAAGCTTTACTTTCGTTTCTTGCAACAAAAAAGTTTATTAAAATAAGAGTTTGCGATGATATGAAATAACACCACAGGTAATATTTTTAGTGCGGCAATCATTTTTGCACTCCAAAACAGCACAAAAAGGCATTTTTCAAGAATTTTAGAGAATTTGCACGAAAGAATGACACAACCATGCCGTACAAATCGAAAACGGCGGACTGTGCGCAACATCAGGACGTTTAGCTGCTAATGCGTTTCATAGCATTAATGGAAATGACAATTGAAAAGGATACCTAATTTCCCTCTTAATTGTGGCATTGTTATCTGTGACCTTAGTTAATTATTCTCGTATTAACACTGGTGTAAAACGTTATTTGCTTGCTACTATAGTAGATATAGTCTATTTGGAGCTTGTTGGTGAAATTATTACCTATACTGTAGTCCGATGTAAAATGTGTAATGTTGTACCTCGTGTCAAACTCGTTAAGCCAGAATGCTTACACTCGGCGACTTGTAGCAGCGATGTGAACGCGCGATCGTTAAATGCGCTATTGCATCGCTGCACTTGCGATTTATATGCGATTATATCGATGCAAATACCCCCCTGAACTCGTGATGGCCCTCTCGATGTCACGTGGTGGCCGCCATTGTCGTGGCGTCATCCACACTTTAGCCATTAGTCAATTGCGGCAGTTTAATTATTTACCACCAGCACCAGAACCAAGCTATTGAAAAGCGCAAGAGAAGGTGGTGGATGCTGACGACCCGCCGTAACAGAACAAGGTTTGTAAGTTTTTTAAATAAGAAACTGAATAATGGGCCATCGTTTGGAGGGCACGCTAGTCTACGCGCTATCCTTTGATGTGCGCCCGAAAAACCGACAACAAAGCAATCACGCGCCATCACAGGCCGTCGTGGCTGCCACTGTGACGGTGTGACCTCCTTACATCGTCAACCCACCTTTTTATCGCATTTCTCCGGTTCCTGGCCACTCGTATATAAATTTAAATTTTTAATTGTTCCATAACTCTTTTGCGTCGTATTCTGATTTTGTTTCGTCCCGCCGTCACTCCCTGCTCGATCGCGACAGCGTACGGTACTGTTAAAATTCAATCGCGTGTAATTTTGATTTCTTTACTAAGTTTATAATCATTAGTAATCTAAATCATGTGCCGATTTTAATAACTTTATAACCACTACAGCCTTATCATGTATGTACCTATGAATACGTATCTGTAATTCAGTATAACTCGGCCCTTTTGGGGTAAGTGTCTACTTAATATCCATCAAGTTAGGGAGTGTTTTGTAACAATATACCTGTTTTCTATATATACCTTTTATTGTTACAGCCTTCTTTGTTACCTTTTCTTCTCTTTAACCGACTTTAAGTAAGTTTTTGGACCTGAAGTTTTCTATTTTACTGTTATTAGGGCTTATTAGGGTTACAACCGTTTCACCACTACGCCACTACGTCCTCTACACGATGAGCCATCGAGGTGGATCATCACGATGGGCCATCATGTAGAGGGGGCATAAAATCGCCGCTTATTCAGCATCCCTTGATGTGTAAAAAAAGCATCAGCAACAACCCTGATCTGAATAGTCCTTAATTTATCTCCTCCATGCGTAAGCAAAACTATGTTCTAGTCGATTCTATTTATTTTATTTATCTTTACGTAAACTCATCCCACGATTGCACAACTGAATGCATTCGAGGAGAGTATAAGTAACAAGAATGCTCTAATTAACATTGACTTTGTGACCCCGGTGCTCATACGACAGTGTGATTCTCAATTAGTATAGTCTAAGCATAAGCACATATTTTTTACATAGTAATAATAATAATAATACGCACATTCTCATGGTCCCACACTAGGAAAGCCCTGTATCGCGGGTGCCATGGACACACACGTAGACAACCACAAATGATATCCAAACTCACGAGAGAAATAAATGTAGGCGTGGCAGTCGTGGTAACCGTTCGGCCACGGAGACAGTTGATTGCATGCAGGCTAACTTGACTATAATACCGCAAAGCCCTTGGGCCTTTTTTGTTCTCACTACCGACTATTGCTTATATTTTAACTGCCTCCATGGCCAAACGGTTACCATGCTGAACTACCACGCAAGAGGTCCCGGGATCGATCCCGATTCCGATTATTGTATGGCCTACATTTATTTCTATCGTGAGTTTGGGTGTAATTTGTGGTGGTCTATGTGTGTGTCCATGGCACCCGCGAAACAGGGTTTCCCTGGTGCGGGGCTATGAGTGTGTGCGCATTATTATTATTAAATGGATCCACAGATTGGAATGTATGCTCTTGAATCGATTTAATAAAAATCGTTTCAAAATTAACAATAATAAAAATTTATTTCTGTAATGAGAAGATAAAAGGTAATCCTGTTTTAGAAAAAAAAAATGTGAAGAAAACTAACGTTGTAAGCCCTTTACAGGTCACGGCAGAAACTGACTAGAATCACTATTTGTGTTAAGAGTTTGCCATGTCGGCGTCGTTATCTTCAATAGCACCGCCGGTATCATTCGTTATCATTTTATCATTTGATTTAAAATCAAAGTTAACCAGCAGTCGTAGCATGGTGCATATCGCGCGCGACTAGATATAATTTATCAATACGAACCACACGCGACTATTTTACAAATTTTGTGAGCACGTCTCGTCGGTCGTGACAAACGACCGCATGAATGAAAAACATCCTTTTGTCTTGTGGACAAGAAAGCATGAGTAAACAACACAGCATATGGTGTGAAGAAATTAAAACAGGAAGCCGTTAGTCGGTATCTAATATTCTGCCACAAGCTCCCATTAGTGTTGCCAACAGTGACTTTGTCGCTAGATTAAGCGACATTTTGACAACAAAAGCAAAATTTTGTTTCCATTTCGCGCCTTTTTAATTATGTTTCGTCTATTAACATTCAACATGATTTCATCTTATCTCATATTTTCTACTCAATGGTTGAATTATATTGGTCTTTGAGTTGGAAACTGTGATCCGGACAATGTCGCAGGACACTGCGACTGACATCTCCGGTGCTAGTCCGGATAACTAGTAGAGAATAGGTTAGATATCCTCCGGTCTATCCAGTTACGTAGGAATAATGAGAACTGAGAGACACTTCGCCATCGGAAAATCACAGTGCCCACCTACAGCTCAGTCACCACTAGTCACCAGGGAGCTGTACCAACGGATAGTAGTTGAATTTAGATGGGAAGTCAGCGTACCAACAGCTCCGGTACCTATCTGGAAAATCGAGAGGGTACTGTACTGCACCCGGAGTCGTGCACCCAAGGCGGTCGCCTTTTGAACACCGGATGAAGTCCGTGATAACTTTCTGGGACAACCCTGTCCACGGGCTGAACTGGGTTCAGGACCTGGACTTTTGTGTTGTGTGTTTTGTGTTGCTTGCACACGTTCTTCTTCTTAAGGTGCCTCTCCAACTATTGAAGGTTAGCAGTCAGCTCAGCATATTTATCTTTATTCCTGGTGAGGCAGAACAGTTCGGCAGCACTCGCTATCCCAGTCCATTCTCGTATGTTCCTCAGCCACGATTTTTTCCTAGACCAACTTTCCTTTTACCAGCGATTTTTCCCATCATTATCAGTTGCAGAAGCTCATATCTGTCATGCCTAAGTACATGACCCAGATATGTACAGGTTATAGCACTTTAACTCCCCGTTTAATCAAAAAGACGACATTTGCTTTAGTCTAGTTGGCAACACTGGTTCCCACCAGCATGATTATCATGCCGTAAAAGTTTTCTTCGACATGCCACCGCCACAGAAGGTAGCTCAACGGACGCGAGGCAGCATTTGGCAGGTCAAACTCGCTGTTAAAAATTGATTTTATTACCCCAACCGAAAGCCTTCCCCCGGACTCAAAGTACCGTAGTTAATATGAAAGTCTTTGTACCGGATTTAAACATAACATGGAGAAATGTAGCTATATCAAACCGACTCAAAACCATTGCGCTTGCAGATCCATGACACAAAGTGTTGTTTCTGAATTTCTTCCGGTTAATCGGTGGTCCCGCAAGGATCTTTATTGGGACCAATACTGTTCATCATTTACAGTGCTGATTTATCTAGAGTGATTAAACATTGTAGTTACCATTGTTATGCGGATGATGTTCAGTTATACATACCAGTATACCCAAATGACCTACATGCAGCGCATTCACGCATGAATGATGACTTGCTATGATGTCTGCTAGAAATGCCTTAATTTTAAATCCCATTAAGTCTAAGTTTATCGTACTTGGCAGTAAAAATCAAATCAATAACATTGCAGACAAGGGTCCTAAAATAGAGATCGCAGGTATGGATATCGCTCGAGCTGTGAGGTGAAAAATCTTGGCATCACACTAGATGGTCAATTAAGGTTCGAGAGTCATCTGTTGGAACAGGTTAGAAACTGCTTTTGCCGCCTAAAAATTTTGTATAAAATACGTAATTATGTAAATGAGTATTCCACCTCCACTTAGGCTTCTCAAATCTAAGTCCACCTTCAAAATGTATTTGAGGGAAGTTATTTTTGAGAGGCAAAAGCTGTATAATTTGTAGCGCTTTGTACAGCGAGGGCTTCTGAAACACCAATTTGTAAAATTTATAATAATTAATATTTTGTCCTATTTCTTTGTTATATCTTTTTTATTTTTCTAGTTGGTTTTTAAAATTTCATACTTGCCACACCTGTACGCTTCCACCGACGCTCCAATCGACACGTTAACACTGACACACAACTACACTAAAACTCACTGTACGTCCTACACGTTACTTACACATTGCTTTTTGCTGTTGATGCACCACTTCGCGTTACCCACTAGGCGATAGCTGAAAATCAGTGCGTTGCTTTTGGGCAACACCTGCACTGAGCTATGGCCTGTTTGGCTTGCTGCAGCACTCACAACTTGCTTTTTAATTAATTGTAGATATATGTTGTTTATTGTGTATATTTATTTGATTTCATACCTTTTTCTTATTTTGTATTTTTTGTTTTGCGTTTTTTTGTCTTCTTTCTTTCTTTCGCTATTTGTGCTTGTGAAAAGTCAATAAATGTATTCTATCTATCTATCTAAAGTACATTTCACCTGTTCTCGTACCCATTACGTTCAACCAGCTGTACCCGCGAAGACCTGCTAAAGGCCATAGATAAGAGTACAGAGGTCGATACAACCTTAAATGGCTTTGGTTGATTCGGCATATCGGTGAAAGAGTTGAATGAATCACTTTGGAAAAAATATATAGTACATTTGAAAATATACACTGATTAGTATACGGTGTGAAAACACTACTCCTAAAAAATGTTCACGATAGAAAAAAACCCAAAACTTAATAATGGACTGGACTTAATAATGGAGATTGGTTTACTTCAGCTACTTTCACAGTCTAATGACATACGGAATTTTGCTTTGGGGTAATGCCGCCGATATCAATAGAATCTTTGTCCTGCAGAAACGTGCAGTTAGGGCAATTTACAATCTGGACCCCAAAGTATCTCTGAGAGATAAGTTTAAGGAAATTAACATTCTTACACTAGCCTCACAGTACATTTATAAAAATGTAATTTATGTTAAAAGGAATAGTAATTTATTTATGAAAAATAGTGACAGACATAACATTAATACGAGGAATAGAAATAAACTAGCTTTTCTTGATAGTCGTCTTAACAAAGCGAAAAAATCATTTAAGGGGCAATGTATACGCTTCTATAACAAGATTCCGGTTGATATACAAAATTTGCCTTTCACGAGGTTTAAAACTATAGCGAAACAAAAACTTTATACTAAAGGTTATTATACAACTTCTGCGTACTTGGATGACAAAAATCCGTGGTAGTAACCCGTTTAGCTCATAAAGGTAGCCTCGATCTCTGATGTTTCAAATAAAAAAAAATATTGTAAATGTTATTTATAAAGAGCAACCCCTAGAGTTTCTTGCTCATTCTTCTCAGGGGAATCTGCCTTACGAATGAGCGGTAGAGTTTAACCATTGTGACGATTTCAAGTGTAATAATGCTTACCTATGAAATAAAGATTATTTTTAATTTGAATTTGAATTTGACTCTTTCCGTGTACAGTACAACAACGGCTTCAGAGTGCTTTTGGGACTGCCGTGTCGTTGTAGCGCATCTGGCATGTTCGCTGATGCGCGGACTGATTACGTTCATACCGTGACGAGAAAGAAGACAGTATCCATACTGCATAGTTCCAACAGCATTCTGAAAATATTTAGTTGTAAAACAGCTGAGCCCATGCTTGAGCATTTTGTTAGCGTAGTGGTACGGCATTCCACCCAAAAATTTTAAATTAAATTAAAATGTAGAAAGCTGCATTCAATTTTAATGTTTATTTTTGTTTATATTATTTCCATTTAAAACTGTTTCTGTAACTTTATTATAATATTTCAATTTTTTATTTTTTAAAGTTAATTTTTTCAATAATATATTATTTTAATTTTATTTTTAATTTTAATTATGACTGTATTTTATTTTATTACATTTATAAATATTTAATTGTAAACTAATGTAGTGCCTAAGGTTTCTGTAAAACTAATAAGTGGACCCATGTTGTCTTAAATAAAAAACTATTATTATTATTAATAAGTAAATTCTTAAATAAAGCCAGTGTCTACGTCGGAAAAAATTGAATTCGAGCCGAGGTAGTATCAACTATTAACCCCTCTTTTTATATCAGGGATTAAAAATAGCATTTGCCAATCAAAACTTTAACTAAATAAAATATTAAAAAACCGTATGTGGAGGGGTCGTAGATCACGTTTCGTTAATAACTTAATTGCGCTAAAATTTCTATTACGTTAGTTATAATAAAGGAGGGCAGCGTAAATGATTAAACAAACTTTTATTACGAGAGTTTATGTCAAATATATTTTGCTTCATAAAGGGTACAAAATAGGTCACAATATTTCACTGTGTATAGCACAGGTTAGTGTTTTTTTTTTCTGAACGTTGGCTGACACACTGCCTCGTGCTTGAATTACATTTTCCTCAAACATGATTATAATGTACGTAAGAATTTTCTGTAATTGCTTTTCTTATCAGGCAGTTAACATAATCTAAAGACAACATAAATGTGGAATATAGAGTTGTATAAAATATAGGGCATGCAAAAACCAAATAATTCTGAAAAGCAATATTTTCGGTTATCCGGAATTTTTCGATATTTTTCTATTGTCACCCAAATAATTAAAAACCAAAAAATATATAATAATAATATATTTTAAAACCAAATTTGTGCTCGCTAAATGTTCATAATTTGTCGATAATAAGGCTCAGGAATGAACAATCATACCATAAAGATTTTTCTGAAAACTTTTTTGTTGCTAAGTATAGTTTGCGCACCTCGCTCACCCTTCGCTAACCAAAGGTGAGCCCCAGTCTCGCGGCCGCTGTCATTGTACAGTAACCAAGTACCCGAACTAGCACTTATTTATCATTATTAATCATTAAACGATGATATTGTGCGTTACGAATTTACGTTTTAATACTTTTAAGACAAAAGCCCGACAAACCCGTGTTCACTTTAGCTGAAAACTGGGTTCCTAAATGGAGCACTGCTCAATATTTTTCGGTTAGTCGAGTAACCGGTTTGCGTGCCCTAATGGTAAAATAACCCAGTGGAAATATAGTTTAAATTCTAAGTTACGTAATTTGCGTAAGTTTAGTAGGAATACCTCACGCTAACGGTGATAAAAACATTGCGATGCAGATGGAAATAATAATAAAACGTCATTTATTTATCCACAAAACACATAAACCATATTACAAGCGAATAATTTGTCAATAAAACATTAATGTGGACAAAAAGGATGAAGACTCAAATTTGCTGTTATTCGGCCTTCACCTGTATAATTATTCGCTTGCTGTACAATTAGACACAACAACAGGGGCTGTAATAAAATGAGCAATTGAATGTTACGTCATCAACTTTAGTGTGGATATTTTTTAAATTATAGTGATGGTAATAGTGGGGTTTAAATATGACCAACCTTTCTGAGTGAGCTCATTCTTCGACCGAGTGTCGAACAAACATCAACTCCTTGGGATGTATTTTCAAGAGCGCGGCAAATGAAGAATTGGTCGGGCAGCGTAACGGTTTTTATTTGAAAAACGCAAACAGAGAAAAATAATCATAAGCTAAATAAAGACAAGCACCTCTTATATAGGCAATCAAATCAATCCTTTCTCTTAAACTAAACAGTGTTACAATTATTATAGTTAATATTATCGTTACAATTTATAATAGTAACTATATTCATCGATCGATATTAATTATTAACAATCATATATCGAATCCTAGCCCTCACCTATATTATTTACAAAGCAACGCCATCTAGTTGCTGGGTGAGGTATAAACTTACACTGCTTAAGAAACTGCAGTAGTTGTAAGGCTGGTATGGGTAGATGGGGCCGCTAAATGATGAGGTAACTGATGACTCACAGAAAGACGAAATACGTATTGGATATATTTTT
This sequence comes from Hyposmocoma kahamanoa, assembly GCF_003589595.1. NCBI lineage: Eukaryota > Metazoa > Arthropoda > Insecta > Lepidoptera > Cosmopterigidae > Hyposmocoma > Hyposmocoma kahamanoa. The sequence goes on from NW_020653993.1 coordinate 315,772, forward strand.
GGTTGTGATGTTTGTGGCTGTAGTTGCACTTGTATTATTAATTTCACGCAGAGTATTTTCAGCGCCAGCGCAGTTCTTTTGCTCGATTTAACTAGCACTTTATTACTTCCACTTTTATTAACCTGAAGTGATCTCAACACACATTCGGCTAAAATGGAGGTCTCATCCCTTTTGTAAAAGGAAGCCCGTGCCTATTCTTCTCCTTCGTATCATATCGATGGCATACACTACAATGCTTGCCATCGTGGTGAAAGTGATTGCCTATGTGCGCAAGGCACTCGCCAATTGTTGCCCGGGGTTAAGGCATGAAAGAATAGTGTAACTAGCCGCCTTTTACAATACCAACTAACAGTTACGAAAGCATCTATCTTAGTTCCTCTTCACGGACCAATTTTCATGTCTACATATTGCAGTACAATAATGAGAAGCTTAAGAATTTCTCAACAGTTTTTTTTTGTAAGTGACGGGACGAACGAGTCGTGCGCCTTGTGGTAAGTGACACGCCTATCCATGACAGTGCTAGTGCCACTCAGAGCTTTAAATCGCAAAGATCCTTAGGTGGCACTTCCACTGCGCCCGTCACCCGGAGAGATAAGTTGGGAAGTGTGCCTGTAATTTCACCAACACCCTTACCCTTCCAAACCGGAACGCAGAAATGCTTGGCGGCAGAAATAGTTAAGGTGGCAGTACTTTCCTGGAAGAACTTTCACGAAGAACTCTACTGCTACAAACTAACTTTTTATTATTTGTGTGAATAGTTCCTGTTTTAATTTTATCAAAATTTTGTATACACATTTTTCTTTTGCGTTTGTTTGTGTTTTTGTTTCGTAATTATTTATTTATGTTTTACGTTGAATGTTTTGATCGTGTTTGTTTTAGTTCTGTTTTGTTCCGTTTCCTCTTTTTTTTTGTCTTTTGTCTTTTGCGGTGTCATTGTGGTAAACAAATAAATGTATTTTCTTTCTTTATTTAAACTTAACCCCTTAATCCTGAGAGGTGAGAAACATCTTTCTTTCTTTCTTTGAAATGCCTTTATTTATTTACTTCACTATTTATATCACAGAAAGTATATTAGCTTTTAATGATTTCACTCTTGAGTATGTTTAGTGAGTGTGTTAGGAACGACAAGAAAGACAAACTTTGCTATAAGAGAATACACTTACGGGTACGAGCAGCAAGAACATGTAGACACTGAGGTCGTTGCCCATTTCGTGGATTAAAAAAAACTGTCCGCATGGTGATGTAACGTCTTCACTCTCTGCAATAAACTGTTAAGTCAAAGACAACGACCGATGGATCCAGATCAAGCGCTAGTTGAAGATATCGGGTTATACCAAGGTCACAAGAATGCTACTTTTAAATCATCTCAGTTGTGTGTAGACAGAGTGTCAATGGAAGAATTTTGTGGGTTTGGTACTTATTCTGCTAAAAGTTAAGTGTAGTGGCTTGTATTCTGCTCTAGCGGCGAGTCGATGGCACTTCAACGATTGAGATAAAAATTAAGATATGCATGGTAATTTCCAATGCAGTTTAAGTATGCCTTACTTACATTGATGGTTAGTATTGTAGAAGTGGCGGAAATTAAGAGTCAGACGGGCAGCGTAACAGCTTTTATTTAAATAATTGCAGACAGAAAATATTCGTATACTAAAGACAGAGCACCTCTTATATAGACAATTAAATCAACCCTTTCTCTTAAACTAGACAGTGTTACAATTTTACAATTATTATGGTTACTATTATATTTACAATTATTATTCTAATTACCATTATCGTTACAAAATTATTATAGATACTATATTCGTCGATCGATATTATTTATTAACAATCATAAATAACGAAACCTAGTTGTCACCTATATTATTTACAAAGCAACGCCATCTAGTGGCAGGATTACGTATTTAATTACACTGCTTAACGGCCTGCAATAGTTGTAGGGACGGTATCGGTAGATGGGCCGCTAACATTAGTGATTGAATGGGTGAACGCAATCACTGCCATTCCACTGACACCCTATTGAAAGTTAATTGCCATTGCAACTAGATTTTAGCAGAATAATGAATACTATAATAATTGCAGTATATAATATCAATGGAAGTACAATAACCAGTGATTTCAAGAAAATAGCAGACTTCGGACTTGGTAGTCGTTTTGACGTCTATCGTTGACGAGCTTGGTGACCCAAAGGTTTACAATGTGCGCGCTGGATGCGGAGGTCCCTGGTCCGATTCCCGATAAGACTAATTTAGAAAATGAACATTTTTGTAAATTGGTTTTGGTTACAGTGTTGCGAGGTAGGTTGAGACCAGGCGATTGGTGTGGTTAATATCTGGCACATTATTTTACGTAAAAAAATATTTAGCAGAAATAGTTGTTTAAATAGCAACACTGACCGAAAAAAATAGAATATCCAAGTTTGCCGTCAGATATAGATGGTGACCTGCAGTGCGCATGATATTTCATTGGTGAAAGGGAGGTTACTGAATGAGCTCATCAAGGTTTCACGCGCAGTCTCTAAAGCACAACTATGAAAACGCCTATGACATCTGTGTTCAAGCCTATTTTCGACTTAAATCAGTGCTTGATAAAAAAATTATATCGAGTTCTTAGGTTTAAAAAAAATTATATTTATTTATCCACAAAACACATATACAAATATAAGCAAACAATTAATAAAAATGAAAGTAAATTAATTTGCTACTCCGCGAACCCAGTGAAGGTTAAATAGTGCAAAATAGCTGCGCTTGTGTTGAATATTTTTTCATAAAATTAATAATCCCACCCTCCCTCCGCATAAAATTAATAAAATAAATAACACAAGCGCAACTACATTTACAAACCACCACCAAAAATATACCCGACACGTGTTTCGCCTCTCCACGAGGCATCCTCAGGGGTTGTTGATTGCTCGACTCTGGACCAAAAAATGAGGTCTTTTTTGTTTTTTTTTTGAAGGATATTTTGCAGTTGGCCGCTGATGGCCTTGACTGCGCCACCGGAGAAAAGGGCGAGCTGAAGGCTCATAACCCCTAAAATAAACTTAAAGCTAAGTAGCGGTCTTGAGGGCGCCCAAGTGGGCACGGACCTCGGCTCAGGGCGCTACTGGAGACTTCCGCCAGAAGGGCGTGCTGTAGGAGAGAATCTACCAGTGTACGTGCTGTAATGAGGGGCTCTACGACCCCGCCGTCGAGGACGGTTGGTGCGTGCGGAACGGGACTGACTAGCGATCTGGTTGGTCTTCCCCAGTGTTACCATTTTTGAAACTCGAAAATATCCATAAAAAGGGTGATGATTTTAGAACAGGAAATAATTAGTAGGTACAACAACAGGGGTTGTATAAGAAATGAACAATTGAATTTTGCATCATCAGTTTCGAGTTTCAACAGTGTGTGATAGGCCTGTAGTTACTATGATTATAAGCAACACTGCATAGACAATAACAATATATCAAAGGTAGTTTTTGGGTCTGTACAGTTATACTGAGGCGCCATTTTTGGCACAATACAAAAATCTTCCTATTGCCTATTAGACATACTAAGTAGCAAAAGATGACCATTGTTTTAATAATGAGGTACCTACGTGAGTTGAAGACGTGCGAAATGAATACATATGCCTTATTTAATCTGCTTAGTAATGGAGTACATACAATGTGACTCACTAGAAACTATAACACAGTCATAAAAAGTAGATATTTTAGGCCGATAACTAGTGTTTAAACCACTTCCTTGCTACGTAATCATGTGCTATATAAGTCAAAAAAACAGGTAAAAACTGAAAAAAATACCCTGATTATATTATTCTCAAATTATGTTTAGGTTATTGGTTTTTTTTATGATACGAAATAACGGGACGAACAAGTCTGCGTCTAGTGGTAAGACACGTCTGTCCCTAGCAGTGCAGTGCCACTTCTTCTTCTTCTGAAGCATACTACTGATTTCACTGTTGGTTACATGCCCTTGGTATGAATTCCATAGTCCCCGGTGTGCGGCGATCCTGTTACAGATCGGCCCTGCCATCTTTTTAATTACATCCGACCATCTCGCAGGTGGTCTGCCCACACTTCGTATTCCCAAACGGGGTCTCAAGAACAGAACTCTTCGGCGCCTTCGGTCATCGTCTCTGCGACATGCGTGTCCAGCCCGTTGTCACTTCTGTTTGGCAACCCGTACGCCCACGTCGATGTAAGTCCTATGAACCTGTAATTTCATTAGCACTCTTACGCTTCAAAACTGAAACGCAGTAATGCTCTCATTACTGCTTGGCGGCAGGAATAGGTAAGGTGGCAGTACTTTCCTGGCGTTACTCTTTCACAAGGAGCTCTATATTGCTGCTCAAAATTATTATTAAAAACAAATTATGTTTGGTAGTAAAATTTTTCTGAATAGGTTAAGGTGTCTAATTAGCCATACAGCCAGATTTTACATTTTCATGTTTCTTCAATCATTTCATTTTCTGACATTTTTAGCGGGAAAAACTTGACACAAATTGAGAAAGATATACTTAAAAACCCCAAATTATGTTTAGGCCAGTGATGAGAATTATGACGCAGATTTGCTTTGCACGACACTAATTTTCAGCTAGAACCTCCTTGGTAGAAGCTGACCACATTGGTGCCCTAATTCTTTATCAAGAAAATTTAAAAAGAAACAATAGACTTACATAAAATAACACACATTAACGTCAGGGTATTCAAGGAAGTGCCCCAGAGTGAATTCCGTTGCTCTACTACTCCTAGTACAGGGAATTCCAGTGTTGCAACTTTGCCCAAGGAGGAAGTAGCTAAACCTAAGTAAAAAAGTTGCAAAATTCCAAGATTATTTTTTTAGTAGCAGTAGAACTCCTTGTGACACGTTACGCCCGGGGCAGTACTGCCACCTTATCTATTTCTGCCACCAAGCAGTAAGGTGCTGGTGAAATTACAGGCACATGGGATTTGTCAACTTACGTCTCAGGGCGACGAGCACAGTGACAGTGCCCCAAGATCTTTGCGATTAAAAGCTCTGTGGAACTGCAACTGTTATTGATAGGCGTGTCGGTTATCACCAGGCGTACGACTTGTTCGTCCCGTTACTTGATATCATCAAAAAAAGTTTCAATTCCCTTACTGAGTCACTAATAATTTCAATTTCTTCTCAATTCTTATTGCGAATAAACCTGAGCCTTAGGTAAGCTCTTTCTTTCGTCAAGTGAGTCACGTTGTTTGTTTCGTCATTTGGTATTATAAAAAAAATCGGTTAAAAATTAAGTAGCATTAATGAACCATTCATCATCATCATTCAGCCATACGACGCCCACTGCTGGGTATACGCCTCCCCCAACGACCTCCACGACGATCGGTCCTGCGCTGCCCGCAATCCATCTGCTTCCCGCGACCTTTACCAGATCGTCGGTCCACCTGGTGGGGGGCCTACCCTTTCCGCCCCAACGGCCATCGGTTCTCCTAGCTATGTGCCCCGCCCACTGCCACTTCAGCTGAGCAATTCTTCAAACTATGTCGGTTACCTTAGTTCTCCTACGGATTTCCTCATTTCTGATTCTATCAATGAACCATTAGTTCTACTTAATTACTTAGTTAATTTTGTTTATCTATCCGGAAGTTACCCACCACCCGATCATGCTATTTGCAAACATTACCGGTACACAAAGCACTTAATTTTATTACTCACTCAGTCCAAATTAGACTTAAATTTTAGTGCCTTTTTATGAGCACTACAATGAACCTAGGTCGGTGCTTTGATGATGAAAGTATAGTTGTTGATGTCATTGCTTTGTGTACTGAATTGGTTGATGACTATGTTTACTTGTAGGGTGGCCACAAATGGTTTCAGCGTAAAAACTGACACGTGCTGCAATTCAACTGCATCCCGACTGCAAACCTACAGGATTGCAAGTCTGCTAAATTTTTTTACTGAGTTTATATTGCAATTAAGGTAATATTTATTATTCTCCTAAAAATCTAGTTCCAATGGCAGTTGAGTCTTAATGGAGTGTCACTGGAATAGCAGTGATGGCAAGATGGATTTACATTTGTCTGACGTGTTGTGTCGTGACGCGTCAGAACGGTATCGGTTTCATACGCCTAATATGCTTAGATTTATATTAGTGTCGCAATCTGACGGGACGGCTTGTGTTGTGTGTGTGAAGCCGAAACCATCCTGACGCGTCACGACACGACACGTCAGACAAATGTAAGTCCGGCTGAATCACCAACTTAATGTTGCCTTAACAAAATTATCATGGAAATTATTGTGCAAAACTTAATTTCTTCTCGTTAATTTATCAATTTCGTTTTCAATTATTTTTTTTCCACATAATTAGTAGACTACACCGGGACGTGAATTCGACTCACCATTGAAGAGCAGAATACCAAAAAATTACAATGGCAGTTGAACGTAGTTCTTAACTTTTAGCAGAACATCAAACGTATAAAATCCTGCCATTCCATTGACACACGACTAAGATGATTTAAAATTCAGTTCAAATGCTATCAGAAACAAATTACCATGTAGTCGGTATACCTAACTACCATTACGACACAGAATACCATGTCATAGGTTTGGAACCTAAGATTTGACACTAGCACGTTCCAAAATTATACAGAACCTATTTTTCTTGCTATTGACTCAAAGACAAGGAGAAAGCACGAGATGATTTGAACTGTAAGGCGATTAACACACTGCACTGCGCACCGCGACGGAGCGCGGGACACGGAATCACGCGCGCGGTGACAGAGACGAGGGCAGCGGTTTAGCGGCCCCGCGTCACTTAAAGTACGCGCTTTGCAGTTATCGCCGTAGTGATTGTATATGTAGCCGAGATCATTCTTTGACAAGAACGGTTAATAATACAGAACTCATTCAGGACGCTGCAGTTATACTGCCTATTTGGTTTTTGTTTACTCAAATAAAAAGACACCGAAGATATTGGATACATCCCTTTTTACGAACCAAATCGATATAAATGGATCATTTCAACTTCATTACAGAGATTTAAGAAAATATGAATTTATCGACGTCGAGATCTATTGTAGAAAGCTAAACATGTTCTTAAACTTAAAAGTCTCCGCGGTAGTGCGGAGCGCAGTGTGCCACACCCTGCGGTTCGCCTCGCCCCTCCGCGCGGGGTCGCGGTTAAACCGCGTGTGCCGCGCTCCCGCGCGAAGAAGCGTTGTCAGTGTGTTCGACGGCGCGTGTACTTCAGTACAACGTTAAAAAACGCAGCTCCGCGCCCCATCGCAAGGCGCGGTGCAGTGTGATAATCGCCTAAGATAACCTACATGGAAGAGTGGCTTAACTACACGTCATGATGACGTATTTCACACTCATATGACACTTAGTTATCGTCCTAAATAATCACAATTAATTCCTAGGAAAATGTGTGCTGTTGTATTATATCTATACGAAAGAATTTATAATTGATAAGGATTAATTGATATTAGTTCATTATTTTAATTAGACTTTATTTTATTATTTGAAACTTTTTTAAATTTGTGTAGCGTATTTTTTAATTTATAAATTTTGTTTTCACCTCACTAGCTTAAAACAAATCAAATAATTTATTTCAGACTTTGTCCGTATCATGTTAGTTACAGAAAACTTGTAGCCTATATTAGTAAAATATATTGTCAGAGAAAAAATCAAATTACATTAGGTTATACACCAAGCCTCTGGAACCCATATGTGCGTAGTTCCAGTGCTTAAATGTATCGCAGATCTGATACTCCCAGTTCTTTTGCATATTATCGCACTTAAGTTATCAGTACGCGCCTCCGCGAACATACCTGATGCACTGCAAAAGCGAGGCAGTCCCAACAGCATCCTGAAACCATTATTGTATAGGACACGCAGGCCATTGACCGTCTTTTTAGTGTAACTTAGGTAGGTAGGTAATTTTAACTTCCTCATCACAACGCGCGAACCTACGGGTCAACATGTTACAACGTACGGCCAAAGCCCTGCGTTCCTTCTCCATATCGTCATCATCGCGGAGGGTTTCAGTGACCCAGTGCCCAAGGTATTTGAAACGTGCCACTCTTTGGAGAGGAGCGCCGCACAGATGTACCGTGGGGATTGACGAGAGAGTTTTGTTACCTGCCCTAAACACTAATAATTAACTTTTATCTGTAACCTTAGGCCATGGGTCTTCCTATATACCTCACAAATTTTTTAAAGTCGTACTAGCGCACTGATCGACGGGCACAGCAGCACCATATCGTCTGCGTAACTTATATTATTCACTATATTATCACCTATTGAGCATCCGATACCAGTGCCACTGAGCCCAGCGATCAGCTCATCCATGTACAGATTGAACAACCTTGGCGAACAAAGCCCATCTCACTCCACACTCCAATCTGCACACGTCTGAGAGCGCACCTGCCCATCTCACTTGGTTGGTCTGATTCGCATACCAGAAGCGTAACAAATTAATCACCTCACCCGGGGTACTTGTGCACTTTTCCATCTTGTCCCACAGGATATCATAAGAGACAATATCGAATGCCCTAGATAGGTCCAAGAAACAGGCAAAAACAGGCGTTTTCGCTTTGGTATAGTACTGGACGGTATGTTTAAAGCATAGAATGGCATTTTCAGTTGACAGATTGGGCTTAAAACAAACTGGGCATCCTGAGTTTTTACATGCTCTGATAACACACCGTCCAATAGTCCATCCAGCACTTTAGCCGCTACTGTTGCCAATGATATTGATCTGTAATTAGACCCATCAGAGGCATCCCCCGTTCTATTTTTTGTAATGGGCACAATCGTCTTCATTAGACTGTCAGGAAGGTAGCATTGGGTAATGCACAAATTAAAAAGCATTTTGAGAACCCGGGGTAGGTGTGTTCCAGTGTGGTCCATCATGCCCCGGCGACTTTCCTCTCGTCATGGACTTAATAACTCGGTCAACCATTCTGAGCGAGAAACTAAAATGACGATCCTCAGTCGACACCACTCCTGACGCCCCTACGCGCGGACTTTTTACTCTAAAAAGCGCCCCAAACATGTTTGCAATCTGTACAGGCTCACACAAACTGTCAACACTTGCCGGGATAGCAGTCCCGGGATTCATTTTATTTGTGTGTACGACGCTTACATTATCTAATGTTGCAACTAATTTTCGAGGCTCTAATTTATGAGCGTTATTATTACAAAAATTATCACAACATGACCTTAATTCTATTGGAAAACCTATTTCTTTTATTATTATAATTTTGCCCATTATTAATAATATTTTGCTTTAAACAATTTAATTTAATTTTAATTAAAAAGGCTTTCATTCTCATTAGAAATTTGCGCGCAAAAGCGTTTTTTGCACGCTAGCGTGAAAATGGTTTTTGAAATTCAAACTTGACGATGAACTGTGGTGCACCTAACTTTTTCTTTTGATGAAACAAAAAGATAGGGGCACGGTCAATTAAGCGATTTGTCGTACATTACTTAATTATGTAATATAAATTTAGTGAAATTGCAGGCACATGAGACTTGTAAACTTAAGTGTCAAGGTGACGGGCGCAGTGGCGGTACCCCCAGATCTTTATGACAGAAACAGTTTTTTCCCACTTCTCGACGACTTTGACGATTTCTTGTTTATCTTTGTTTACCTACCTTGATTATCTACGGTATAAAGATATTAATTGATTTCATTAGATTTGATTCGTAATTCTTAGAAGAATCAGACTTATGAATAAGTAGTAGTTTATCAATTTTTCAATTTTAAGCGTGATTGCCATAAAATTCACAATGACTTTATTTCGCAACGTAAGCAAAACTTACGAAATAAAGTAATTTTAAATTTTATTGCAAAAGCATGGTCACCTGTCTAAACAGTGAGTCGGTCAATTTGATGCGTGACACACACGGTTTTCAGCGCTGCTTCTCTAATTTTGAACGTGAATAAAATTACAATTAATCAAAGTAGAACTATGGCGCACGCACCCCGCGAACTAAACGCGACACGCGCGCCGAAAGCCTCTTGCTATTTCCTGTACCAGAAAGATTTTCTCTTGCCTCGCAACTGCCTACCGTGTGCAACTTTTTAGCAGCAGTAGAGCTCCTTCCCCGTCCAGGGAAGTACTGTCACTAATGTTTTGAAGGGTCAGGGGCCAGGGGGCTGGTACAGTACAGTAAAGTACTGGGACTTTTCAATTCAGGTGTCAGAGTAACGTACAGTGGCAGTTGCTCTTAGGGTCGTATTCCAGAACTCTACTCAATGCTCAAGTCAGGATTGCACTGGAAACACAAACACTGGAAATACGACCCTAATGGCAGGGACTTGAGTATGACTTCGAGTGCTTTAAACCATACTCAAATCCTGACTTGAGCATTGAGTCGAGTTCTAGAATACGACTCTTAGACAGTCGTGTCGCTTAGCACTAGGCGCATGACATGAAAACTTTTTTTTTTCATTTAACGCTGTAACCTACCCATTGGAGACCAATACATTCTAATAACTCTGCTGGGATAGTTTCTTAATTTAGAATTCATGTTGCATTTATTCACATTTTTTTTATGTATGTTACACAATATCTCTAGCATTTAAGACCCGATTTTGATGATTCTTTTTTTTGGAAAGAAAGTACCTCAGATGTGGTCCTATTTAAATTTGAAGAATATGTTCCACCTCTAAGGGTGGCAAACTTGGAGATGAATGACTTTTGAATTCGGTTTTTTTAGTACTCTGTACTGTTTTTTGTCTAAAACATTTTCATTTCATTGTTAGAGATATGTCCTAAGATCTTGAAATCTCTCTCCATTCATATAATGATTGATATTATTTCGTTCATATATAGGCATTATAGATTGTATTCAAAACAATCGATTTAAATACAATATTTGTACACTTAATTTCTGTGTCAAAATAACATAAACATTACTCTGTTATAAAAAACCATTTTATAGTAATAAACATTTCGCCATGTTATCCAATGTAAATACTGACTATAGGTATTTGTTTTCATACGACTAGCATACATGTGAATCGACTTGTATTGTGAGATTCTGTGTATCAAAATGTACCAAAAATTGTTTACTATCGATTTACTGATTTATGGAAATTTCTCTATTTTATATTTTTTTAAATCGTACCTCTGGGTAGTCTGCGTGTTCTCTTCAATTATCGTAGTGAAACAGCTATTTCATTTAAAAATAATCTGAGCCCCAATCAGCTCAAACTACCTTTAGAACTACAGTTTCCCGTACAGCATATTACGAATATTTTGATACTCTTAGCGCCATCTATAAATTTTAGAGTGAACTGCTGAACTGCAGGATGTTGTAGTAAGTACCGAAAGCAGCAGATGACAGATTGTGGCGAAAGTAAGAAGTTGTTCGTTTTTAGCATAATAATATAATTATTAAATTTTGCGATTGAGTGGTTTACTCAACTTCAACTTCAACTTTTATGTCTATGGCTCCGTCGTTTTGCGCGACGATTTTGCCAATGTCAGGGTTGAGAGACATGTGTAGCGGTAGTGAGACAGATTGCCGGTTATTAAAATACTTCGGCGGTTTTTATTCACAATGACGGTTATATATATATTTTAATGACATTACAAAAATATAATTTGAGAGCTCATGTTATTTTCTTTCTTTTAGAAACGTTGTAGGAAGTTTTATTTAGCGGGAAATAAAAAATAAAATCGTTTAGTAAAACAAAGTTAGGCGTCGTTTTCGTTCAATAACAAACTTTTGACCGGTGTCAGCGTGGAAAATTATCATGGAGGATGGAGAAAGAAATAAAATTATACGAAAGAAAATGGGAGAATACGGGACGAATAAAGAATATTCATTTTTCTTAAAAATTAAGACTGATCAGAAATGAGAATTTTTCTCCGACTCACATTGTTGGGGCAGAAAATTATTAAATGAATGTGGTCGAGCAGAGGCTATTCGGGGCTGGTTACAGATTTATGTTATTAAGTTTCGTTTAACACGTTTGACATTTATTAGCAAATAATGTTTTGATAAAGAAACGAACATGACTGCAATTCTTTAAAATGTGCCACACAAATAATCACTTTATTAGAATGTTTTAAGGCTTAAAATCATATAAAATGTCATATTTCATTTTTGTTTGGATCAGAGGAAAAAATTTCAATTATTTGTATACACTAATCGAAGGTTTTCATTTGTTTATGTGGACTTTGAATGGTCGTTTGCTTTTGTTAAAAACTTATAATTACATTTTGAATAATGTTACCTTTACTAAGATCTTTTATTTTCAAGAATTCTAGGACCACAGTCGGTAAGTTTCCAAACTTGCATGGTTGTTATTCTATTTTCAAAATAGAAGATTGGTTTATTTCTTCCTGATATTATTTTTTTTCTTTTGAGGATTCTATTGCCACTATTTTTCTGTAAATCGACACTAGAAGCAGAGTGTCGCAAGTTGATGGCAAGTACCTATATTGTCAAGTAATGCAGTTACATATTACAAAGTTCAAACCAACAATACAAACCTTTGTACTTCGTCTGTCTCTTACCATAACATCAACAGCTACGAAATTATACAAAATCTCATGTTAACTTCTGTGGGCTATATAGACTACTGTGTACTGTAAGTATATTAATACTTCTGCATATCGTCATATTAGCATTAGATAGCATTTGATTATGAGTCTCCATTTCGGTAATTTAGTAGCCAAATCAAAGCCGCGTACATGTCGTGGCAACCAAATTAGCGTGATTTACGGGAACACATTGTTATCAATCCGTAGACAACATAAATTAATATTTACTGTGCAAGAATGGAAATAGCCATTGAAATAACAAAGTTGTAACGTTAAATCGCTCTCCTGTGATATTTGGTTTGGTGCAGAAATGTGCATTTTACCAATACTACATATGCAGATTTGTACTGTCCCCGACCATATTGTGCTAAACATCATAAACCAATCATCTTGAATTATAATGTCCCAGGAAATACATGAATATCTCGAATATCAACTATGAAACACGAAGTACTTGAGACCTAGGTAAATGTTTAAGTAAAAAATGGCACTGCACATAACATATTGACCAGATTTTTGATTTAAAGTTTGTGTTATTGTGAATTCTCATCTGAGTGAGTCTGCCTTCGGTAATCACTAGTCAAAGTTTTTTATTTTTTATTTTGTTTTATTGAGGGACAAACAGTTACACACATATAAAAAAATACATATTTTAAAATTAACTTATAAATAAACCCATAGTCCCCTAAATGTACATTAAATAAAACAAAAAGTAGGTAAACGGAATCTGATACACAACAAACAACACGGAAGAAATAAAAGTATGTATGTGGTCTATGATAAACAATTTCAAGTTATGAATACATATAGCCACAGACATATAGACATAACACATACAACACAAAGAACTCGTGCACAGGAACAACGGAACAGAACAAACATATTCAGCAATATGCGTATTTCGTCTTACGAACACTGCAAGAGTGCACACAGAGGCAACTCGCTGCGCTCAGGACCGGTCGTGTCATTACGTAACGGAGCACAAGTCGTAATATTAACTTTAGTTAATACTAGTTTTCTTTAATATTAACATTTGTGAAATCATCACATTGCAGGAACGGCTTGAAAAACTCCAAAGGCATTAAGTTTCTAACCCATAGACTTAGAGAGTGTAGTCTGCCGCGAGGTAGATGAAACTCCTCTGCATCCCTTAACCAATCCTGCCCCATGATGGGAGTACAAAGCTCTATACTGAGAGGGCACAAGCCGTAATTACAGGACATTAAAACTGCCAAAGCCAGCAAAAGCCTGCAGTTCATTAATGCTGTCGGGTTTAATAATGCACACACTCAACATAGCTCCACATTAGGGAAACCCTGAGTCGCGGGTGCCATGGACCCACACATAGACAAACACAAATTACACCCAAACTCACGAGATAAATAAATGCAGGCCACATAAATATTTCTTCCGGCCCGGGAATCGAACTTTGGGACCTCTGCGTTTCAGTCCAGCATGGTAACCATTCTGCCACGGAGGCTTTGACTCTGAGTTGTAATTAGTGGTCATCACAATAGATCAGTAAAGTTAATGCTTTTTTTTATAATATTAAGTGAAGGGACGAACAAGTCGTCTGCCTGATGGTAAGCTTGTCCATTACAGTTGCAGTGCCACTCAGAGCTTTAAATCGCAAAGATCTGAGGGGCACTGCCACTGTGTCATCACCCTGAGATATAAGTTGACAAGTCCTGTGCCTGCAATTTCACCAGCACCTTAACCCTTCAAAACCGAAATGCAGTAATGGTATCACTACTGCTTGGCTGCAGAATAGGTAAGGTGGCAGTACTTCTGTGGACAAACTCTTTCACAAGGAGGTATACTGTTGCTGCTGCTTTCTGCAGTAATGGATCTGAGTGAAGCAACCCTAATAATATGACTCTAAAATAGATAACCAAAGTAATAAGAACTCAAAAACTAACTTTTTGTCACTCACACCAGGTGAATCGATCAGTGACCTCTCACTATGAGGTGATACTCCTATATAGAAAAAATAATCCACAGGGGTTGATATTACAAGGACGACATTGACACCCAAGTGTTATACACCTTATTATTATTATTATTTTATACCAGGTGACAGGACAAATAAATTGTGCACCTGGTAGTAAGCAACACTGCAGTAGTTGCAGTTGCAGTGCCACTCAAAGCTCCAAATTGATTATTAAAAACAGATTAAAAAAGATGCACCAACATCTTGGTGTAGGTTGCGGGAATCCGCTGCACTCTAGCGGCGCATTCTGTCATTGTGGCAATCCCTGGGAGGAACCTGTTTTGAATATCCTTTGATCCAAGACCTTAAAGTTTAACTTGATTATATTAAACATATTGTACTGGATGTAATGTTACCCTAATGGAGTATTCAAATCAACATTTTAATCTAAAAAGCTCTGGAGTGGTTACTATTTTAATACAGCAACATTATCTTCTATAACAAAAAGATAAGAATGATATTTTGTCATAATGACCAGATAAAAACTAAGTCCAAAGTACAAACAAGGTTGAAATAAACATAGCATAGAAGTAGAGTTTCTTGTGAAAACGTTCGTCCAAAGAAGTACTGCCAACTTACCTATTTCTGCCACCAAGCAGCAAAGTGAGCGTTACTGCGTTTCGGTTTTGAAGAGTAGGGGTGATGGTGAACTTTTCTTGTCAACTTATGTCTCAGGATGTTAGCCACAGTGGCAGTACCCCTCAGATTGTTGCGATTTAAACTGTTATATGTTAGCATGTTGTTTTCCAGCAAGCGAACAGCTTATTCATCCCGTTACACCACACTGGGTTTTACACTATGGATAGTGTACAATGTAATTAGAAAATTGTATGGATTGCATATGTTCAGTGTGATATGAATACCACTAGATGGCATTAGTAGCATTCTGTCTCAAACTGTTAAGGTGTTCACACCATTTAATAGAGGTACTCTATGGCACATTAATCTCGCCCTTTTTGTATTAACGCTGGTGTTTAATTGCGTGGCCACAACCTTGAGGGTGCCACCTGGTACTGCTGTGTACAGATAGTCTATGATAAGTAGGTAAATGAAAACATGAAATTTGGTGGCTGCACACTGTATTTATGTTAGTTTAATTGTTTCGTTGTTGCAGGCATCGCATTAAGAGCATACTCGTCTGAAGTGCCTCAATTCGAGACGTTAGCAATCTCCATTCCCAAAAAGCATGTCTACCATGTGGAGTTCAACAGACCTGACAAACTTAATAGTATAACTTCACAGATGTTTGAGTAAGTCATAGCATTATCTATAGAGGTCCGTATAAATGCTATCATCAGATGTTAATGATGACAAAAATTCATGGAAGTTGAAGCTTGCATGTCCAAAAATAAAACTTTTGAAGATTTAGGCTTGGCGCCCACTGACAGGACAGTACGGCAGAGAATTCTTAGGTGACAAATCGACGCCTCCTACTTAAAGTATTGTATGTCGAAATTGCCAAGTTTACAGGGGAGCTTTTGAAAGTTTTGAATACACTGAAGTGAGCATAACACGTGACTTTAGCATTTCTCAGTTTTATTTGGCAAAGCTCGTTACTCATATATAGCATTATAAAATCCTAAATATCGGTTAGATGAATAATCACAATTTATTTTATAATTTTAAATTAAATTATTAAAATAATTAATTATTTAAGTTCGACAAGTATCGTATGTCGAAATTGACATACGACACTTTTTGTAGGAGGGGTCGAAATAGTAAGATACCGTAACGTTATAACATTATAATTGAAATTTCAATTATAATGGTCATAGCTACAAAAACAAAGCTGCGGCAAACTTAGGGAAACCAAGCCTTTAAGATGCTTCAGCAGTCTTCCGAAGGTTATACACCCAAAGTCTTCTCCTTCATGGCATATGGTTTCTTCTTCTTCTCAGCTTCTTCAGCTATTGTCCTATTAAGTTTATTGAGTATCACGATCTTTTACTACCATGATATTCAAATATTTTTGTGAAATTATAGAAATCTATGAAAGTTTTTATACTACCATTTTTAAATATTCAACTGGTAATAAACCAGTTACGACTGATTTGATGAGAGGTCAGGCCCAAGCACGATGTCGCGAACGGTATGCTTCGCCATGCCCAAGGATACTCAAATCAGGCAAACCTAGAAACCAAGAATCCTGCGGTTGCCCTGTTACTTTAATCTATCAATTATAATTTCAAAAACTATATCACAAAGTCGTTCTTTTTATTTCAGACCCAAAATTCTATTTTCTGTGGTACTCGCTACTGAAATGAAAAATTTCGTATCATAAAAGAACGTCGTACTTTTGCTAATTAAAATATCAAATATAACGCTACTCAGACACTGTACTGCCTCCTGATTGGTTAAAATATAAGCGGCACTTGGCCAATCACTGACACTTCTATTCTATCTCTACGGTTTTTTGTTTTGGCGCGTTTGTTTGGCATCGTTTGAGTTGTTGTGGATTGTTAACAAAATATACATTAAATACTGGTTGTCATTCATTATTTGATTTGCAGAAAAAGTATTGTATGCAATCATTACATGATTAGGTCTTAAAATCTAATACCTATTACTTAGGCCACGTGGCCCTCATTATGCAACGATTGCATAAAATATTATTAAATGATATTGTTTATGTAACTTAGATATCTTGAATTTTCAGTGAAATACTACGGTGCTTCCGGTCTTTGAGTGAGAATCTAGAATGTAGAGCTATTGTGGTTTCAGGCAGAGGAAAACACTTTACTGCCGGTAAGTCGCATATGAACTTGATTTTTTATTTCAAATGGGAGAGGCGGTATTCCTCTGCAATGACACAACCAAATGATTGAAACACAAATAATCTTCATTTCATATGTAAGTAAATTACGTTTCAAACCGTCAAATTGATTATACTCTACTGCTCATACGTAAGGCAAATGCGTCTGAGAATAAATAGTGGCTGGACTTTGTTATCCAAGTACGCAGAAGCTGTATTGACTCACTATAGTTTAATCTCGTAAATTTCAATTTTAAATATCAACCGGAATCTTATTATAGAAGCATATGATTTGTTACTTAATTACAGGCACATGGGGAGTGTCAACTTTCGTCTCAGGGTGACGGGCGCAGTGGCAGTGCCCATAAGGTCTTTGAAATTTAAAGCTCTGAATGGCACTGCAACTGTTATGGATAGGCCTGTCGCTTACAACCAGGCGCACGAATTGTTCGCCCCGTCACTTTGTATTATAAAAATAAAACAAATTTAAGCACAGAATGGTCTTAAGGAATGGTGACACTAAAGGAATAATAGCAAACCTAAAGGTATCTTGAGGGAATTTTGAAGTTAAATTTGGCTAGCTTTTTTTTTATTTAGTTATCTTTATTTCAAATTACAGTTGATATCGTCACGTCAAAATTTTGGATATTTCTAGTTTTATTTAAAACAAATTATTGATGTCGTTTTACTTATTAGGTAACGTACTGTCGATATTAGTTTAAACCTTTTTATTATCTCTTATTTTCACCGGACATTCGTATGGGCACAATTAACGAGTTCAACCTATATATGAGCAGTGTACTGTAGTTTCTCAAGGGTATTTAAATGCTACACTGTTTCCACAGCAAGTTAATTTCAAAAGTACTAACGCCACTATGTCCTTATAACTTCCAGGAATCGATCTAAAAGGTTTCGTAGCCACCGGAACGAAGGCTCTCGAGATTGACGACGTCGCACGAAGGGCTCGTGTCATGGAAAATGTAATTCGAAACTACCAGGTAGGTATTTCACTTCTTAAAACAAACTTTACAGACAAACTTAGGCAAAGTTCTGAATGAATGAATGAATGAATGAAATATTCTTTATTGCACATAAAATTACATTTAAAATACAATAAAGTAACTTAGGTATAAAGATAGTAAGATAATGTGCAACAGGTGGCCTATATAGCAATTTCTTCCTGGCAACCTTAGGATAGAAATTTGGGATATGCAAAAGGGGTGCAACCAAAGAATATCATTGTAAGTGCACTAAATAATAATTATTAATAAACTCATATACGTAGATAGAAATATCCATACAAATATTATTAATACATAACAATACATAAATAATAATAATAAATGCTTATATACTTTAAAAGGAAAAAGAAAAATTAAATAATAAGTATAGGAAATAAATGAAAGGATAGTGGAGAAAAAGACAAAACTTAGGAATTGAGGAAGTGATCCTTGACACGTCGTTTGAAGGAATCAAGAGAAGGAGAACCTTGAATCGATTCAGGGAGAGAATTCCACAGTCTGATCGCAGAAACTTCTGTTATGATTATGAGTACAAAGATTCAAGGACGTGGGTTCAAGTCCCACCGGGTCGACGAGAATTCATAATCCTTGTATTCATACAAGGATTATGAATAATAGGAATATATAATAGGAAACAAAACTAGTGGAGTTATTTAACAAAAAAAATCTCAATAAATACATTACATAAATACATCGTTTTGTAAGTATAAAAACTTGCTTAGCG
>NW_020653993.1:335170-374298 GCF_003589595.1 Hyposmocoma kahamanoa
AATTCTTTGTGACGTTAATCTACTAACATCCATCATTTATACGTGACCAAATCCATCGAAATTCCCTTTTCTATCCTGGTCATTACATCATTTAGTAGCAATGGAGCCCCTTCTGAAAGAGTTCGTCCAGGGAAGTACTCCCACTTTATCTATTTCTGCCGCCAAGCAGTAATAATAATAATAAGAGGAGGAAATAGGAGCTTATTATACACCCTCTATGTAGATACACGTCATACTGCATTTACTTGATTTCGGTTGGCTGAGAAAAATAAAATAAATAACAATAATAATGGTTCTTTATTCAAGAGAACATAGATCCACTTGTTAGTTTTACAAAACCTTAGCGACTATGTTAGTTTACAGTTTAATATTTATAAATGTAATAAAATAAAATATAATGAGAAAATTAAATTTAAATTTTATTGTAAATTGGTGAAATTACAGACATATGACCATGTGACTTGTTAATTTATGTCTCAGGCTGACGGGTGCAGGTGGCACTGTAACTGTTATGGACAGGCGTGTAGCTTACCATCAGGCGCATGACTTGTTCGTCCCGTCACTTGATGTTATAAAAATAAAAAAATTGAAATAAAATAACATTCAAAACTGAAAATTGAAATATTATTATAAAATCACATTAAAATTTGTTAATTGCAATAAAAGTTTTGCAGTTTAGTTGCAGTTTACTTTAGTAAACTAAAATAAACATAATATACATATATATTGAAATAAAATAAAAAGAAAAAATGAAATAAGAATTGCACCCCCAACTTGATATACAATAATGTAAGCATTACTGCCTTTCGGCTATCAAGGGTAAAGGTGCTAGTAAAATTACAGGTACATGTGACATATCAACTTATGTATCAGGGTGACGGGCACAGTGGCAGTGCCCCTCAAATATTTGCCATTTAAAGCTTTGAGTGACACTGTAACTGTTATGGCAGACGTGCCGCTTACCAGCAGACGCGCGACTCGTTCGTCCCCTCACTTGGTATCAAAATTATATCATAAATATATTAATAACATCTTTCACATCTCAGTTCCACACTCTGTCACAGTAGAAAACCAACTTTTAAAACCGTTCAACCTTGACAACAATAAGACTATTTAATCCTGGATGCGGATGAAGTCGCGGTCAGAAGCTGGCCTTACTCAATACAATTATTGTACTAATTTGCAGGTATTGCACTGAAGACGCTTGGTTTTCAGTGAAAGAAATAGATGTGGGTCTAGCTGCGGATATCGGAGCTCTACAAACGTTACCCAAAGTGAGTAAAGGAAGCATCATTATAATGTTATTGTTGTACTTTTTTATGATGCCAAATGACGGCACGAACAAGTCGTGGTCCTGGTGGTAAGCGACACGCCTGTCCGTAACAGTTGCAGTGTCACTCAGAGTTTTAAATCAAAAAGATCTGAGGCATACTGCTACTGCGCATGTCACCGGAAACAGAAAGTTGTCAAGCTCCATGTGCCTGTAATTTTACAAGCACCCTTCAAAACCTGTATTTCGCTGTTTCAAACCTTTGCTATTGCTTAGATAACAAAATAAGCATTAGAGAGATGACAGGAATTCTAAAAAGGTAAGTTATAGCATTTCTTTCACCTCCTAATTTCAGATAATCGGCAACAGTTCAACGGCAAGAGAGCTCGCGTACACGGGACGCAAATTCGACGCCAAGGAGGCACTGGAGCTTGGCCTCGTCACTAGAGTGTACCCTGATAAAGACACGTAAGAAATTTCCAAAGTACTCTTTTTTTCTTATTCCTTCTATGGCGTCCAGTCTTTGGCCATATGCAATTTCAATTGGGTTGCCAATTTTTGGTAGTTCTGTCAAATAAATCTTCTTGAGACTTATTTGAGATTTTTTTTGTTATTGTGGAACTTTGATATGGGTTTTTGTATATTAATAAGAAATGACGGAATAAAAATAAAAAGCAAATTAATAAATAATAACTAAAAAAAAATTTGAAAGGTGTTCAACAGTGTGGGGTAGGTAGTATATTTAAGACAAAGATAAAGATAACTTTATTCTATGTAAAAGTTTAACCTAAATACATGAATCTTATTAAATAACCTTTTATTTACATATATGCGCCAGACTATTGCAAATAGTGATATTTTAGGTTAGTAGAGCAACTTAATCTAGGTGATACCTAAACTAAGTAAAATTGCTTCCTTGTATCTTAGAGTCGCATTCTGGAACTACTCAATGCTGAAGTCAGGATATGAGAGTGGTTTAAAGCCCTCGAAATCATACGCAAGTCCCATTAGGGTCTTATTTCCAGTCCTTGAACTCATACTCAAGTCTGCTCAAATCCTGACTTGAGCGTTGAGTACAGTTCTGGAATACGACACTTAGTTATCCAAATCAGTGCTTATAGCATAATTATAGGTTAGTCAACATATTTTTTTTTAATAATAACGCACACACTCAACATAGTCCCGCACTAGGGAAACCCTGTGTCGCGGGTGCCATGGACACACAGATAGACAACCACAAATTACACCCAAACTCACGAGAGAAATAAATGTAGGCCATACAAATATTTCTCCCGGCCCGGAAATCAACCCCGGGGACCTCTGCGTGGCAGTCCGGTATGGTAACCGTTCGGCCACGGAGGCAGTTATTACATAGTTATACATATTTTGTTCAATAACAATACATTATAATAAAACATGAATACTTAATTATATTAGTTAGCATCTTAACTATTATTAATATTACGTAAGAACAGATACTAAATTTTCGCTATTATTGTAGTTTAATCCTTTTAACCAGTCTTGTATGGTTTTCTTACATTGAATCTTATTCATATTATATATACATAGTGAACGATTTATTTTATTATACAAAAAGCTACCAAGAAAGCAATAGAATCTATGGGAGTGTGCTGTTCGAAACCGTTCAGTGGCACAAACAATGTCTGCTCGTCTTTTGCTGGTTTGGAGTGAGGGGATATTGGGCGTTAGTGCATGCTTTTTTGTTACGGTTAGTAGTATGAATAACTGGCGTATTGGAAGTACATCACATCTAGCAAGGAGTTCTGCAAAACGAAAAGGTCGGAATGTGCTGATTTCCAGACTTACGGCTCTTTGTGCTATTTCTAGATTTAGCAAGGTGTTTTTATGGGTGCCTCCTCAAGTCTTTAAGCAGTACAACACCGACTGACAAAGAGACAAATACACAGTATTCAGCAGTTTTCCACTGGCGACATGTCTTAAATTTTTGAAAATATAAATTAATTTTCGTACTCTAGCCGTAAGAGTTTCAATATGGGCCTAGAAGTTTGACAGGGGGAGGAGGCATAAATCATTAATGAAAACGAGAAAAAGCAAAGATCCTAGTATACTTCCTTGCGGGACACCATATTCGACGGTCAGTTCCTCACTTACTGTATCATGTATCTTAACGCGCTGAGTCCTGTCAGTTAAATAACTTTTCAGAAGATTATGTGCACGACCTCTTATTCCTAAGTAGTATAATTTTTCGAGGAGGATTGAAATTGAGACTGTATCAAAAGCCTTTGCGAGGTCTAGGAATATGGCTAAGCCCTTTTTTTTTTTGAGTCTTTATGTCTTACAATGTAGTCAGTTAGTTCATGCACTGCGTCGTCAGTCGATTTGTTAGTTCTGAAACCGTATTGTGTAGTTGCCAGGAGTTCGTTCTTCTCTAAGTATTTTATTAGCCTGTTATAGACGAGTCTTTCTAGGATTTTAGAAATAGACGGCAGTATGGCTATGGGGCGATAGTTATCAAAGCAATTCTTATCCCCATTTTTATGAACCGGAGTGATAAGGACCTTTTTTAATATATGGGGAAATATTCCTGTTACAAAGCACTTCCTGTTACAATTATTCTTGAAGAATGTACAGGGTATTTTATCAATTCCAGTAGCACAGTCATTTCTCAGAGTCATGATGCTTTTTTCTACTTTAGATTCGTCAGTATCAAATCAGGCAAAAGAGTGCGAATTAGTCATGCTTGAAGGGTGCTGGGTGTGACAGAGATAGTTATTGTTGTACAGTTTCGCCTTTTCAGCTAAGTTTCTACCTATATTATCAAAGAATTTATTTGCGGAATTAACTGTAATCACTGCGGCAGCTGTATTTGTAATCAGCTGATGTGCAGACAAATTAGTGTTATAGGTGTTAGTAATGTTTTTGATGACTTTCCATAATTTTTTCTTGTTTTGACCTGCATTTTGTATTTTTGTCTGTTCATATTTTCGTTTTAATTTCTTAAGTAGATTATTACAATAATTACGATGTCTGAAATAAGTTATTTTAAGAACTTCATTTTCAGGATTTTTCGTTAACTTTATGTGTGTGTGTGTAATCCACGGTTTAATAATTTTATTTCGTCGTAATAACAAAGTGGTACGTGTATAATATCTGTCAATAATTTTTAAGGAAGAAATAAAATATTCTGTTGATATATTTACGTCATTTGTATCGTAAATAGGCGTTAAGCCTAAGTTGTCTAGGTCATGTATCACTCCGGCATTTGCGTGGTCTGTTTTGTGATAACGTAAGACTTATTATAACATTTTTGCAGACACAATAATACAGAATTATGGTCAGTCACGGAAGAGTTTAATACTAAAGTTTTCATGGGTATATTAGTTTTGGCGAGTACATGATCCAAACAATTTTCCTTTCTGGTTGGAAGAAAATGAGTCGGTAAATAGCCGAAACAGGCTGCAAATGTTAAATATTCTTGTGAGTTATGGTCAGTATTTCCCGACTTAATGTCTATGTTTAAATCACCAATCCGATATACATTTTTAAAAGGGGTTCAATTTCGTAAAATATTAGCAAGTGACTCTAAAAAGTTAGTAATATTGTGATAAGAAGGAGAACGGTAAATGGCCACTATCGCGGTATCGTTTCCGATCTTCGCAATGAGACAAATACCGTTTACAATGGCGGGTTTCACTGTTATAATATTAGTAATATTTTTTTTATACATAAGGTAACACCATCATTTTGTAAAATATTAGTTTTTTTAGTACAATATGCGTCATATCCAGCTAACTGGGGAGTGCAGGATACAAATATAGTTGGTATATCTAAACAATGAAGTTTTCTGTGCAGTTCAATTTTATACCAATAGATGGCGACTCGAAATATATGGGCAAACAGTACATTGAAAGTAGTATAATGTGTGTATTTATATACACTTATCTATCCAGACTTATTTTAGAAAATAATATAAAAATTTCAGACCCAAGTTGACAAGTCCCACGTGCCTTTAATTTTGCCAGCATCCTTACCTTTCAAAACCGAAATGCAGTAATATTCACATTACTAATTGGCGGTAGAAATAGGTAAGGTGGCAGTACCTCCTTGGACCAACTCCTTCACAGTCAAAATCAGAAAATCATTTATTCCATAGGTAAAATTTTCAAACTTGAAAACATCATTTTTTAAGCTGCTGCTCTTCAATGCGCTGACCCTGAGAAGAACGAGCAAGAAACTCTAAGGATTGCTCTTTTCAAATAAACTTTATGGAATACACTTTGAATCAACACCCTTTGGTACCACTGGCGGACCCTTCCAAAAGGAATAAACGCACAGTCTGTCCCGTCCCCCCACACAAAACAACGTTTTCATCTCGACAGTATCATATATCCAGCTCCATAATCTACAACCGTGTTAACAACATTTTGAACATTAACAATTTAAATAAATTTGAGGTTAAACATACTTTATCAAATTGGCTTTTAAATCTGAACTACGATGATACAGAAATTCTACTACCAAACAGCACTTAATCACTCACTTACACCCACACAAATTCTCACACTCACTCATCCACACTCACTCCCACACACACACCCACACGTACACCCACACACACTCCTACATACACACCCACTGACACTCACACTCAAATAGACTCACACACTTATACACACTCACACACACAAACACACTTACCTAATTCCTTTGTATTTTGCTGTTAATCTCGTTTGTAATATTTCAAACCTTGCCCCTTTTTAGTACCAATGCCCAAAATGTCTGTTAATGTAATTTTTACTCCAATAGCTCAATTTATGTGGCCGGACACTGATTTCCAAGATACAGGCATGTGCCTAGTTTGGATGATCAGAGTTTGTACAACTAGTATTTAATTACCATTTATCTCAATTTTGTGATACAATCTTTTTTGGGAATAAATTATTATTATTATTATCATAATTGTATGAAATCTAGACTCTTATTGTCTTTCCATATTTCTTTATCTAAAACATACTCTTCAATTTTGTAATATGACTTTTCAATTAAAATACTTTTAATATAATTTTAAACTTAGGAAATGGCAAACTTAATATAATGCTCCGGAATCTTATTATAAAAACGTATACAATTCCCCATAAAAGAATCGTTTACCTTAGTTAAACTAGGAGCTCTACTGACTGCTACTGAAATAATACCTATGTTTTCTCTCCATAAAAATACTTAAAAGTAAATCTTCTATTTCAGCGCTGTGCAAAAAGTCCTAGAAATAGCTGAAACTATAGCATCAAAGAGTCCAGTTGCGGTGCAAACCTCGAAGATCAACTTAGTGTACTCGCAGAGCCGACCGAACGAGGACGGCCTTTTGCATGTGGTGAGGTTACTATTCTGTATTATTGGCAAGAAATAGTATGATAAAATCTGATAAAAGAACACTGACTTTTAAAGTGAGGTGTTTCAAAGCGAGCGTAGCTTTCAGGAGGTGAGAGAGGGTTGCCCTTGGCGTCCTTCAATCCGCGCGCTGAAAATTAATATGAATAAAATAAAAACAGGCGAGGAAAATTTTACACAAGTTCGACATCGACAAACGCCCGATGGCAACTGACGGGGCAGCGGGCGGCGCGTCAAGTCGTTATTCCGCTGGGCAATTTGCAAGTTTTAGGACAAATCTGAATTTAATAACCAGAGGGTTTAAATTGAAATACCAAAACTTAGTAGGTTCTCTGTAGTAATTAAAGATATAAAATTATGTACAAAAAAAATCATTTATTGCAGAAAAATTGCAGTCAATTTTGTTCGTACCCATTCAAAGTTACCCATTCAAACTGCCTCCGTGGCCAAACGGTTACCATGCCGGACTGCCATGCAGAGGTCCCAGGTTCGATTCCCGGGCCGGGAGAAATAGTAGTATGGCCTACAATTATTTCTCTCGTGAGTTTGGGTGTAATTTGTGGTTGTCTATGTGTGTGTCCATGGCACCCGCGACACAGGGTTTCCCTAGTGCGGGGCTATGTTAAGTGTGTACGTTATTCTACTGTTAGTACAAAAGTTACGGATAAAATAAAGAAAATAAAATTAATTCAATTATTGGAATTACATGATACCTGCTAAGCTCACCGATCTCCCAGGATGTGAAATTCGGTGAAGTTCGGAGACGGTCGGTTAGTTAGTCAATTAGAAAAAACATTAAAAATATTTTACTTTTGTTTACAGCGTCTTCTGAACCAGACTATGCTGCAGAGCGAGGACTTGGCAAACAGTGCCGTCGCACAAGCCACCAAAAGTGGACCACCTGAATTCGAAAACTACTAAACCGTTTTTCATAATATATTTACACCACAAAATCATTTTTGAAATATTTTTAATCAATTTATAAAGTATATAATAAATATATAATATATAATATTTGTACAAAATATATAATATTTGTACCTTAACAATCGGAAAATATAGATGAATATGCTATAGGCGAAAAACATGACGCTTCGACTCTGCGCCAGTGTGAGTAGAGCACGAGTAGAGCCTTAATCGCACACAGAGTATGATGACGTCACTATGCAAACACCGCCATTTTTTTTATTTGTAACGCCATCTTTTATTTGTTCCTTGTTTGCCTAGAACTGGCTGGATGACGTAGTGACGTTATACTGTTTAAGGGGAACGGAGCATTGGAGACAACGCTATACCGACATTTTTTTTAGTAGAAATCGTGAAGGATACCGACATTTTTGGATAGTGTCACAATATATTTATGATATAATAGTTTATGCGCGTCAAAACTTGGCTACTTATGAGCGACGTACGGGCGGAGGCCGAGCGTTACGAAACGCAGGAACACTAAAATCCGTTGCCCACCGTACCGAACTGGCAACTAGAAATCCGCGGGTAATAGGTCCCCGATTCTACGAACATCTACCCACAGACCTGAAAAGTGTTAGAAACGATGAAACGTTTTGTACCCGACTAAAAATCCTTTTATTGGATATTGAATTGTACAGTGTCGATGAGTTTCTTTTGAAACAATTTTAATTTTATTTTATTCGACAAGCAGTAGTTATACTACTTTATTTTATATTCAATATTATTATTATTATTTTGTTACTGACGATCATAGTTATCCCTTGACATTGTATTTCCAATTGTAATATTGTGACATTGATAACATGAAATAAACGATTCTATTCTATTCTATTCTATTCTATTCTGTCGTTTTGCATTAAGGTTAAACAGGACTCCTGAGCTTGATATACGCGGGGTACATGAAAAACATTCATTAAAGTTATCCTGTTATTTACGAAGTTTAAAAATGAATTTCATAACACAATTTATTTTTATGAATCCTTTATGACGATATTGCATAATAAGTAATGTTTATTTACTTGAAAAATTTAAGAGCAGTGAACGTAATTCTCAAGAATACCTTTATTTTATTGTTGTAGGTGAAAGTTAGTATATGTGGGTTCCCTTTTATTGTAGCTGAAAACCGCATTCATAACAATTTCTCAAAACCGAATATTTTGCATTATACCATTCACCATCAGTGTGGAAAATTTTGATGTTTGCATAAGTTGTTTAAAAACTTTCAAATTATTAGTTAGTGACGGGTGCAGTGGCAGTGCCCCTCAGAGCTTTGTGATTTTAATGAAGCTCTGAATGGCACTGCAACTGTTATGGACAGGCGTGTCTCTTATAACCAGGCGCACGAATTTATTCGCCAAATCACTTTGATACCTTAAGAAAATACAGTAAATATGTTTAAAAAAAGACAATAATAATTTTTCTTGTAACCCTTTTGTATCGTGTTTTAGTAGACAATATGATCCGACATTGTCCTGCAGAGAAAACAAACAGAAGTTAAGCAACACAGTGAACTGATACTGTCGTTTTCATGTACATATTAGTAATCAAAATAGCACATGGTTCATATATTGTATATTAATTTTTATTATATTTATCAGAATAATGAGCATTTGTTAGCATTCATGCCTTATTACGGCAACAAACAAAGGAATAAAAATTTGTAAATAAACAAATTAAGACAATAATGTTAATGTCATGCCTTAAGACATGTTAGTCAATACTGTAAATTATTTATAATAAAATATTTTTTAATTATAAAACACATTTTATTAAAATACCAGACAATCACTCCAATTTACATGGTCTCAAACTAGTGTACTATGAATACCAGAGCAACTACTACCCAGAACTGGGTGTTCAAACACACTTGCAACAAGATATTTTTTCTTATACATACACTCTTGTAATAAAACAAAATAGACATAAAAGTATACGATAAAATGTGTATTACTTCTTGATATGCAAATTCTTGTTAAAAAGCACCAATTATGCGGTTTCAAATAAATTCCCAGTACCAAAGCTACGCTAAATTACTCTCTGAGGCACAACCCAAAACATCCAGACCAGAACTCATTCAGAGAAGTTCATTTCCAAAATAGATACTACAGAAAATCGCACCCGGGACCAACGCACACAATGCAAACCGTTGGACCACCGAGGTCATCATTAATATTACTACGTATTAGATGATTGGTTGGACTGTGGTCCAATAACTGCATGCGGCATGGATCGTAACTCGGAAAAAGGTCAAAATTCCGTCCTATAACCAGATGACGCTGACCATATAGCCTGGAAGTAGTTTATATTATTTAAATGGCCGTGGATAACATATAAATCCTCTTTAATATACAATAGAATTTTCCTTGTAATATTCAAATATGCGTGTCAATAAATAGCATTGGGTGATAAAAACTAATTTACAAATAACGCTTCCTTTCTAATATGGGTAGATGGCGCTAATTCTAAACAAATTAAAATAATAGCCATCACTCAATGGCGGATTTGCAGTTTTGGTCGCCCTAGGCCCCAGGACATGTAGTCAGTACCAGCCGCCCCTTTCTTAGCACTCATATACTTACTGGTAGACATATCTATATTTTATAAATAAAATGTACGAAAGTGATTTAGGAAGATTACTGTTACAGGATGCGGTGCAGTGCGACCCGCCATAAGGTGCGTGAGCCTTTAAAATATTTAGGTACTTTGAGTTATTTCTTATTATCATCGGTGAATTTTTTGTCACGATTGGCCGTGACCGTCTGGATGGCTAGTCGCCTGTGGCGTCTGGCACTGAGTGTATATTCAAGAATTGCTACCTATTTGCTCCCTTTTCAAAATAATTGCTACCTATGATATATTCTGAGAAATTAAAAAAAAATTTTGACCAGCCATTCTGACGTCAGGATGGCTGGACGCCTCTTTGTTCAGCATGAAGGGTACCGATTTTCAGAAGTATGTATTACCAATAATTGCTACCTTCACGAATTAAAGGTATACGCTTCATATCTACATTACTTAAAAAAATGTAACCGATTGAAAATTTTACGAAAAAGTGCCTAACTAAACTAAAAAAGCAAAAGTTTTTAGTTCTTTATTGCCATAATATAAAGGGCAGGCGTTTAACGATTACTTTGAAGCGAACTAGTCTGGTGAGGTTACTGATGTATAAAACCGAGAGGGTAGGTAACCATCATAACGCAATAGTAACAAAGAATTTAGTTGTAATTATAGGTATATTTATTTAAAAAAATATATAGTTTTAATTTTTTACCAAAAATATGACCAAAAATCGTCGATAAAATGTTTTGTCTTGTATTATATAAAAATAATTAAAAATAAATTAGAACGTATATTTATATCACACGTAAATTTCGATTGGGTGACACTGTCCTACACCCGAGACTTGAATAGTGGACTGTATTTTTCTCGCATTTAAACGTTGACATAAATCTATAACTTATAACGGATTATAAAACAATGCTCGCTACCACTGTCGAGAAGTGCCCGTCCCGTATGGCACCGATTGTTCTCATCGGCCACTTCTATTAACGCCGTAGAAAGAAAAACTGGATGGGGAATGAACCCGGTTCTTTGCACTGCGCCGTCGCCGCACTGAGCCACCGCACTGAGCCACCGCACTTTGGGAAATAGCAGAACAACGACGTATCAAAAATGGTTTTGACCAATGTCTTAATTGAAATACACATTTAATTTTATTTGATAGTTTAGATATCATACTTTATTATACTGAAGGTTTTTTATTTTAGATAGGTACGTTGATTTAATAAAAATACATCCAAAATGTCCTTTCCCGTACTCCTCTCGTTGTGCCCTTGTGCCCTATAATTTTGGAACTTTCGACGTCGTATTTCGTATTGATTTTGTTAGATAAGCTATGTGTTATTATATATTTCTATAAAGCACATCTTACGTAAATGTCAAAAATAGTTGATATTTTTCAAATTTGTTGTGTAATATACAGAAAATAAATCATAATTAAAAATGGAGACATTAACCTATCTTTATCAAATTCATCAAAGGTTTTGACTGTTAGCGAAGCTTCGAATTTTGTATTATTTCATAGCGTAAGTATTCATTATCAAAATTTTATAAAAATCAGCTGCAGTTTTTTGCGGTTTCTAAAGATATGAAAGAAATCGTAACAAATGTCCTACCGCACAAAAATACCTTTATCAATGTAACGCGATAAAATAATATAGATGCGGTTGCATTTATAATATTTATCAATATTATTCACACTACACCATTACCATATAATGCTCTGACACATTAATTTCATAAATTTATTAAAACAAGCAGTCGTTTGATGCTCAATATACTTTTCCAACTCCTTTGAAAATGACTACTTTCGAAAATGTTTGAGACGAGAAGTAATGCTTTCCTTCATTGTAGGTGAAAGAAATAAATAGGCTCTAGAAACATTTTTACGAGGTTATTATGAACTTTCGGATGACAATTTACGTTTGATAATTAGTGATTTAAAAAAAAATTGCTAACACAGTTTAACAGTCGATGGAGCCAAGCTTTACGAAAGAAAGAAGCCTTTTTGAGGGTTAACAGTGATTAATGAATATGGATTCGAACACGTCTATGGTGCATATATTCAAGGGCTGCGATCTAAGGGAGAAAGTAATGAAGCAAAAATCGTGGAGGCATTGACGTCTGCAGATGCAGAGAAAAAAATATCAGTGCTAAAATTGATGGACGACTCTAATACTATCCAAACGCTGAGCAATCAAGAAGCATTAAGTGTATTTATTTATTGAATTGATTGGATCTGACCAGGGATCAATATTTATATTTGAAGAATATTTTGGATGAACGGAACTGGTTCTTATTACCTACTCTACTCTTACTACCTTATTACAAAGTACAAAAAAGTAAACAGAACTGTTACCCACCTGCATCAGCTATTGAAATTACAAACACATGTGCAATAATGTTATCCCTACAGGATTTATTACATCACACAACGGCAAGGATTTTGATGATAGATTCCGTGTACGAAAACGGTTTGAAACAATTGGTTTTATACCGTAAATGGGGTACCGTAAGTTTTTTACACCAGCAGTCTGTGGACTAGTTATTCCCAAAAATTATACAGCGCCCTGCACATATTGTACAACAACCTGTTCCGGGTGATGGTGGGGCTTCCTCGACACTGCAGTGCTTCGGGCATGTTTGCCGATGCGCACACAGACGACTTTTTGCGCTTATGCGTAAAAAAGTTACTTCTCTAATTCAAAGAGTGAGGGGAAGCTCCAACAGTCTTTTACAGGTAGTTGAAGGAAGGCTGGATGGTGCAGTGCTCGGCAGGTTCAACGAGCTGCACGCTACTCGTGCACCTCGGTGACTCTGCCGACAGCGGTGTACCCTTTAGCAAGTATTCTTATTATTATTATGTTTATTTTAAACTCTCGCCTCTCCCAATGCCTAAAAGACTAATTTTGAATTTTTGAATGGGAGTTTTTATTATTATTATTATTATTGTAGTACTAACATAGTTGTTAAGGTTTTTCTGTTTACTAACAATCTATGGAAAGTAGTCTGAAAATAAAGATATTTTCTTTTTATTTTATTTATTTTTTATATGATGGCTCGTCAGGTCAAAGTGAGTAGTAATGCACTACCGCAGAGTGTTGATCGCAAGTAATGGAATGTCTGAATCTCATTAAAATCAGAATGGTTATGAATCATAGTTTCGTATGAATTTTTAAATTCGAGCCAACGGTCATACACCGGTCGAAAGTAGGCAGTTTAATTTGGGGTAGTTTCAAATTAGAATTATTCACAGTATGACCACAATTACCGCTTCCAGAGCCGTTCTTGGTCTCCACATTTTCTACTAAACATTTAGCACTAGCCATAGTTCGAAAATACAGCAATTCAATTGATTCTGCATAATCGTAATTAGCACTCATCTCCGATTCAGAATTGTGAAGTTCAAAATCGTTTTGAATTACATAGGTTTTTTGAAAAACCTCTATTGTTGCTTGCATGCATAATTTTAACTACGCTATTAGTAATTTAGAAAAAATTACCGTTTCAATGGAATCTACGTATTTTTTTTATTGAGTAACCCTACCCTTCATGTCGCCTCTTTGTTTGCGCAGATTTGAGATGTGGTCATCTCTTCCAGGTTATCTCTGTCGCGCGGCCCACGTACCGAGCGCACTGGAATGCATAAAATGACACGATTTTAAGACTATTCGACAAGGAGAGGAATAGACTGGATGGATAAGCCTGACCGTTCACTGCTACAGATGTTGCTGAGGTACTGGCGTCTCCTTTCGTTAGGGAATTCGATTTCCTAATGAAATTACTTTTATTCGGCTCGAAGACCAAATTATGTGCAGGATTTGGTGGTTTTCCAGGGTCTATTCAATGAAGACGTCTATTTGAAACTCGTATAACGGTTTATTTTTGAACTTTGAAAAAAATTATTACAAAAAAATGTCTAACGGACGATTGTATAGCGAGTGAATAAGAATTCAAATTCGAGCAGAGTCGTTGGTGTAATGACGCTGCGCACCGCTAGATGGCGCGAACAATGAAGAATATTCCAGAACATTTCATAGTTTGTTTGTGTGTTGTTATTATAGCAGATTTTATTAAATAATAAAACAACATCAAACTTCTGCTTGTCACTTCCCAATGTCCCCGAATTGAAAAACAAATCCAGTTTCCAAACTCAAAACTGAAACATAAATCTTAATAATTAGACCACCACTTATCTTTCTCCGCGCCAAATTTGAACTTCACAAAGTTTCCATAAGCTTTCAATTTTTTTTAATTTCGTATAATACCAAAAAGTCGAATAAATAAATAAAATAATCTCAGTACAGAGTACTAAAAAAACAGACCTCAAAAGTACGTGGAATTACGTCTATTTGCTAAGTCTTATTGAGATATCCCCTAGTTCGCCACTATACAGGACTTGACACTGGAGATAATAAAAATCGGTTCTCACTACTCAAAGTATTTTGAGAGCGAAAAACGCCTTGAATTGGAGAAATAGCAAATTCAACCATTAAAATAATTGCTCCTTAATTAAAATTTAGTTCCTATTAATAAAAATGAATCTTCATGCGTGAACAGCCACCTTTAGAGGTGGATGATTTTCTTCAAAATGAAATGGGACCACTATGGAAGTACCCCCTTTCCAACAAAAAAAGAATCATGAAAATCGGTTTACGAATACCGGAGTTATCGCGTAACATACATACAAAACAAAATACAGTCGAGTTGAGAACCTCCTCCTTTTTTGAAGTAGGTTAATAAGTAATTACAACATTGTATCCTAATACCTAGTCTTATGTCTAGACAAATGTGAAGAAGAAAACAGTAGCAAATATAGTTCATAAGACTCATTCACTAGCAAACTTATTGAATTACAATGAGAAACATAAATCTAGGTCTAGATAGTCAATAGTTTCAATGACCTAGATTCTACGTGTTTAGAGAATAAACCCAAATGTTCGGGTCATTCACCGCAAATTTTACATTTTATAGACAACTCGATTCCTTTGTAATAAGAAATTCTTTGTCTTCTAAACAATAATTTACACAACTTTCCCAGTATCAAATTCCCTAAAGAAAGTTTTCAATTCACCTTAATTAAAATATCCTTATTCATTCTTACTTTTACTCAAATTAAAAAATAATAATTTCATCTACGTTATTCCATGAATCCAATGGTGACGTCATAACGTAAACCTACGTCACAGATTTAACAAAGAAAATCAGGTAACCTACTTTTGGAAACTTGCACCCAACTAGGAATGACCTGCCCAAATATAGAGCATTCTATTTATAGCAACTGGGCCCCTGCAGGCCAACATGAATGGTGCACCAACCTGCAACTAGGGCACGCTGCAATGATCTAACCTATTTATTTTTCAATGGGTCGCAGCATGAACGGGGATGGGCCCATTGCGAGTCTCGCTCCATTCAGTAACACACGAACCCCCGAGGTCGACGTGACCTAGATACGCTCCCGGTGTTGAAGCTGTGAAAAACCTCCAAGTTTACCTCGTAATTGTGATTAAAACGTAACTTTTTTGTGTTTAATTTCCGTGATTCCTAAGAAAATGTATTTAGAAGTTCGAGTTCCAAAAGTACGCGCTGAAGATACAAAGGAAAATCTACCGGTATGCTAGCGTAAAAAAAATTCAAATATTCCGCGCATGTGCTAACGTGACGTTATTGGTGGTTATATAGTGCTGTACGCTGCTATTGGTGAAATTGCACTAGGTCAAGATTCATCCAATAGGAAAGCTGTATTGAAGAAATTTTTCGCGACGAGCGCGCCACCTGTAGCGCGAATACGCCAGTTCCATTGAATAACCCGCCGGGCCCAGACTGTTTTATTGACGCAGGCGCACTAGGGCCCAACAAAGGGCCGAAATAAGAACGGTTCGCAAGTGAATCTGATGTATTTATGTCATAAAAATGGTGAGATCTGTGAAGTGGAGGCAGCAAATTAGGATATTTGACGTGTCAAATCATGACCGAGGCATCTGAAAAGTAAGTGGTGGTCTTGTTACTCAGTTTTCGTGGACCGTGGTTCGCCCTGCCTCTGGGGTAGGGCCTTACCCCGGCCATTTTTCATAGCTCACTGAAAGTGTAACGCGATTTAAGGTATTTTCTAAGGGTTTTTGGGAGCTTTCTGTCTTATAATAACAGCTAGTGTGGTGTTTGAGAACGTGTACATTGTGTAGAGAGGCTACATGGATGTTACGACCGCCGCCCTTATATGACCCTGTCAGTATGGTCTATAGCTATAATCAATGAGTTTTAGTTCATTCATTCACAATAAAGTAGGTAAAGTCGGGGTCACCCGCAGCTTGGCTTCAAGGCTTCGTGCGAGCTTTTTCTCTGAATGAATTTCGGCTCTACATAGGCCGACGCAAAATTAGTATAGTAAGCGTTATTTTCGCGGAATTATAAAATTTGACAGCCGAATATTCAATGTCACACAGCCTGGTGTAATGTCGAGGTTGATTCCGATAAAAAAAAAAAGGAATAATAATCGAGTTTGTCTTCGATCCTGTATATAGACTGAAGTAGAAACCGTACAATTTAATGGTTATATTGCTCTAACTAGTTAAATTAGCGTTAAGTGGCGGCGTTCAATTGTTAGAAGGAAGTGAAACAAGAGACTATCATGAATTTACACCATTCTGCCAATTGGCAACATTGACATTTGAAATATTATAAAATGAATAGGAATGTTAAAAACAGAAATAGTCACACCGCATCATATTAATTAATCGCTACTTTAATAAATAGGGAGAATGCTTCTTAAATGCCTTAGTAGTGTTGTGACATTCACAGAAAAACATTTACCATGTGCTCAAACAAATTTTCTACATTTTTTGTTCAAATAAAGCTAATTGGTAAAATTTTTAGAGATAGATGTCCTTAATTTGTGTTCTGTATGATGCAGGTAATGGCTAGCATCCCCTTTAAATTTAGATTTAAATTCAGCCACACCCCGGACGCTCTATACAACGATCGAAAATTATTTACCTACTACTACTACACAGCAAGGCGCTATCTGCACACGCGCAAATGTGTGCGTGAAGTGGCAGGGTTACCCATCACTTGCTCGTACTATTTATTACGTTATGTGGTCAGAGCGGCAATGTGTTATATATAATTCTATTATAGAATCTTAATAATTGCACATGTTCATTACGTATTTATATCGATATATTGTTATATTTTTCATTAGTTCTCTAACTGGAATAATGTTGAAGATTTATTCTAAAAATTAAAAGCACTTAAAATGTTATATTTTGGACAGGTACCTTTAAATAAGGTAACCAAAGTGTTTGAATTTGTGTGTCCAAGTTTATCATTACCTAGTTAATCACTACATAATATTTTATCCGCAATACAAAATGAAAATTCGAGAACCCTTCTCTAGCTCACGAAGTTATAAATTAATAAGAGTCTTTTTATATTGATATAATAAATCTGTATTATATATTACTCTGCACTAAAGAAAGCAATAACTGAATGAATCTCAGACAGAAGTGTTTTTACTTACTTTGTTTTATTTTTCAAAAAACGAAAGACACCTTCTCTTTATCCCGTTTAGATGATTATAAACAGTCATACATAGCACGATTCACGGCCATTATAAATAGTAACGTAAAATGTTGTTATACATTAACATACAAATTTCGTAATGAAAAAATGAAAACTATATTCAAATATCAAAGCCATCTTAGAGCGAAAACGGCTCGCCGGCAGCCTTATTCTCGTTTAGTCAATATGACCGTCAATGTGCAGAGTGTGGTGCGGTATATAAAGGTCGGGGCGGAGAGTGCCCGTTCTCATTACTTATTTGTTCTCTGATTCAGCTCTATCCCAAACACAAGATGGAGTAAATTATAAAGCCTACATTTCGCCATTATATTAAGAAAAATAATCATTTCCAAAAAATTGGAAATACAATTGAAAATTCTGCTACAAGTATTTCTTACAATAATACCATCCTCATCCATGTTAATTTGAAACAGATGATTTCACCTTTTACGTTTTGCTTTTAACATAAAAGCAGTTATATCATATTTGCCTATAGTTAAGTAATTTTTTGTAAAAATTCCATTTTTACAAATTTGTTTTTGCAATATAATAGTTATTTATTCCATTCTACTAAATAGAGGTTAGCAGGATAAATAGGATAGGTTCTTGTAAGCTCATTATGTTGGACAAAAAATAATATATCTACTTTTTATGTAATGTAGTTCTCAGTACCTTCCGTGTTATTTGGTGTCCAAGAGTCGTTTGGTTTAATTAGAGGTAGCCATTGTCCCCTGTACTTTAAACCTTACTCACTTTCAGCACAGTGTTCACTTTGTCTTAAAGTAGCTCATTAGCTACACAATAATTTTTATTGTATACATAAATAATTCAACTTAATTACTTGTCCATCATCTACCTTAAGATTTATTTATTCATTTTATTTTTGAGGGTACAAACAGCTTATATCACAATGTAATAGTAATAACGCACACACTCAACATAGCCCCGCACTAGGGAAACCCTGTGTCGCGGGTGCCATGGACACACACGTAGACAACCACATATTACACCCAAACTCACGAGAGAAATAAATGTAGGCCATACAAATATTTCTCCCGGCCCGGGAATCGAACCTGGGGCCTCTGCGTGGCAGTCCGGCATGGTAACCGTTCGGCCACGGAGGCAGTTGACATATAAAATAGAAACTATTAAATAATTGTAAAGAAAAACACTTCCCTACTGATAAAAATACAATAGCAAAATACAGCATTGACAACACTAAGCAACTAAACGACATTGTACACACACACACACACACGCGCACGCTCGCGCACACACAAGCACGCACGCACGCACGTACGCACGCACGCACGCACGCACGCACACACGCACACGCACACACACTCAAAATCGTAAAGAGCAGAAATTTTGTTACAATTATTGCTCGCACGCCATATAAACGAATTCCGTTTGTAATTTTGTAAAGCGACAGGTAGATGAATTAGTGACTCGTTACGTAAATGCTTAGCTGGAACTCGTAAGTGAATCTCAGACAGAAGATCGACAGACTAAAAAGAATGCATGTGTTCGATGACTAAGAGAGGCTGAAGCAATGGCTTCCTTGCTCTCAAACACAACAAATCACTCAAAAAATTTACATATATATATTCATTAAAAAACTCCCTTTGTGCATAAAAATTAAGAAAGAATGCAGAATCGACTGCCAACATTGACTAGTTGATAGGAAAAGAACAAAAAATGTTCCTGCATCAACCCACTGCATTACTGGATATTATGGTTATTCTCTACATTCGCTTATACTGCCACCAAGCCTCAAATGCAGATTGAGAAAGATCACAGCTATTGTGAACTGTCTTCCAACATACAGGTTTTCTTTACCTATAGAGAACCCTTAGTATAGATATTAAGATATGGCATGGTATTCACATGTCTTGATTGGAAGAAAACTGATGTTTGGAAGACGATATTAAGTCATCATTTTAGTAGCAGCAGAGCTCCTTGTGAAAGAGCTTGTCTAGGGAAGTAGGTACTGCACATTTTACATAAGTTTTATAGAAATTGGTTAATGGAAAGTGGGTGAAATCCAATTAACCAGATTCATCCCCTAATTCACCACCTACAGAGGTGACATATTTTCTTCAAATTTGAAAGGGATCATTCCTGAGATAACTCAATGTGTATCTATTGGTGAGGACCTATAGTTGGCTCTCAATCATTATTTAAACTTTTGATAAATTTAAATTTATTTTAATTTTAATTAAATTTTTGTAAGATAAATATAAAAAAATTAAAATAAAATAAAAAATACACCCTTTCCAACAAAAAATAATTGTCGAAATCGGTTACCAATTGTCAGACTAATCGCGTAACGCACACAATAAAATACAGTCGAATTGAGGACTTCCTAAAAAAAATAAAAAAAATGTCGACTTAATCTGGGTTACATATACATATAGTTTCTGGTGAACTTCTTCTAAGTATGAAAATACTTGTCTCAGAAGCCACCGCTCTTTCATTCCGGTACAGCAATTACTTAGGCTAAGTGGTGATCTTATTTTATGTTGACTAATTAAAATGAAACATTGATTATGTGCATGGTTGTGCACTTCCTCCTTTTTTTTTTGAAGTCGATTAAAAAAATGTCATAATATTAATACGAGATACAAAAATAATCTGTCTGTTTCTGACAGTCGTCTTCACAAAATCAGAGTATACATTTCTAAATTAAGAATCGTCCGATTCGGATTCGGATACGATATCGTTATACAACAGCGTTTACGGTGAAATAGATTATAAGAAAAATGCTTCAAAAAATTAAAAAATCCTTTATACATTTTTAAGACTTTAAAGGCTTAAAAATCTAGGAACAAAATCCAGATTTTATTTCAAATAATAAGGGGTTTCCATATTAATTCTTGTTTTGTAAACAATAGGAGGAGTTCGGTAATTTTCATTCGATAAACTGTGTTCTGAATAACGTTTGTAGCCTTTGCCGGTCGAGAAGTTCGAGTAATCGTACGGGGGTGACGTCATTTCGGTTCGATTTCGAATACGACAGTTTGACGTTCGATTCGGACGTTGTGTATATATCAAATATAATCGGTCGACAACTGAACTGTCGTAAAGTTCTGAATTGACCTCCAGGTGTTTTAAGTTATCGACGTTTGTGAACTATTATTGCGACATGATGATGAATAGAAGTATATTATTGTTTATCGAAAGTCTATGATGTGTTTCGGATTAAATTTTCCTTCCTTGTGGTCGTAGTGCCTACCTGGTGCGGGTGCGGGCGCAAGTGATGTGCCGCGACGAGGGCACTGGGGGATGGCTGGCGCTGGGCGGCGGCGGGCTGGCACACGTGATGGTCGGCCGCCGCCGCGCAACCACGCATTCGCATCACCACGCACACTCGCATCTCAACGGCAATGGTAAGTGTCATGGTGATCAATTGTTTTCTTATAGTCAGTTATCAATTCGACGCTGGAAAGGTAAAACGTCTAACGTGCACTTGGAAAATATTACAGAAGAGCGATATACAGTAATTCTTTTAAGAAAAATTCATATCTCGAACTTAATTTGAAGTAAAAGTTTCAGCTTTGCCATTTATAACAAATAAAATAGAGTTATGATATTTTTTTCTCTTTTAAAAATGTTTTAAATCGCGCTCGTGTAATATGTATTCCCCGAACGCACGTTAGACGTTTTACCCTTCCAGAGTCGCTTTGATCAAGTTTTCCTCATTCGCAAGGTAGAAATTTGAAATGTCGTAAAAATATTTTGTCGTAATGGAAAATGTTCCTAACCAGAAAATGTTGCTAAATTATTACCCTTATATCGACGGTGGAAATTTAAAATGTCCTAAGAGACATTTTGTCGTAAGGTCATTTTACCTTACGACAAAATGTCTCTCTTACAACATTTAAAATTTCCACCATCAATTTATTGCGCTCGTGTAATAATAAACTAGTTTTTTTAATGGTGTTTAAGCCGGTAGTTACCGATAATTAGCCAACCGATTAAGCCCTAAAGTCAGCGTGTACTCGCGCCGATTCTCTCAAATAGCTCGCCCTTCTGGTTAGTAGCGGCCAGAGCCGAGACGCGAGTCCACCTGGGCGCACCCAGGCTCTCTACTTAATTTATTATACCAGTTAAGAGTAGAGCTAAATCGAATATTCGGCTATTATTCGGTAATCGGCCTATTCGGCTTATTTTTTGCTATTGGCCGTATACCTTATATTGAACAACTATTTGGACGAATACCGAATGATAAAATAATACATATAACAGGACAAAGAAAGAAGAAAACAGTAAATTATTATGTAACTTATATTCATGCTGAACATACATTGTAAGCTTGAGAAAGCGGAATTTTTAGCGGAATCCTTAGAGATCAAGAAAGGTAATAAAACTACCTACTTACATACAAAATCAAATCAACAAAAAACAAAATCAACCGAAGTACATAATTATTTGCAAACCAAAATAAAATTAAACCAAAACAAAATAAAATTGAAAATTAAATTACCTTTATTTTTTAATTGTACGAAACTTTTTATCTTATCTAAATTTAATAGTTTAGTAGTATTTTTCTTGTCCATTTTCTTACGTGCGTTAATCAGGCCGAATATTCGACTATTCGTCCACGCTCCTGGCCGAATAAATTAGTATTTGGAACTCTAAGAGACGCACTCCCAAATTTCAGCAACCCAACTGCTCAATATCCTTAAAAAAGTAACCTTATAATAATAATATATGCGACAGCGGCAGGGCTCCGTCACTTGCTCAAGGTTATGCGATAAGTGCCTACCGCTGAGTACGCCGACGTCGGCGCAAGCTCTCATACAAATCTTTCATTTATGAGCATTTGGCTCCGCACGACTGCAGACGCTGTGCCTGGTATCATTGGTCAGATTTAGTAGGCTATTATAGCGTAGGTATTGTCGATTGTATGAGAGTGATGTATCCGTTAAAGTAATATGTGATTGCTGTCCGAGTGGAAGCAAAACGCACGTCATTTTCGCTCTTATTGCATAGTTACTCGTATTTAAAAGATGTGTTGTATGTCCAGGCGGCGACAGTACGGAGACGACGTCGTCTTCAACGGCGCCAGTGCATGAGTACTTCATTCACGGCCGTCGAATCAGCGATAACATGGTCAGTATTGATACCACATGGATACCACACACAATTGCACACCAACATCCATTATGATAGGATCTTCTCTAAAATGCACATTTCCATATACAATTAGTACACATTTACTAGTGCAAAGTAATTGCAATGCACTTCAGAGCTTTAAATCGCAAACCCGTCACCCTGACGCATCAGTTGCCAAGTCCCATGTGCCTGTAATCTCACCAGCAACTTACCCTTTAAACCAGAACACAATAATGCTGACATTACTGCTTGGCGGCAGAAATAGGTAAAGGTGGCAGTACTAATCTGGTAGATGATGTTTGAAATAAATAAATATTATATTATGTGTAATTTAAAATTTTATTTACAAATAGTTTCTTGCTCATTATCTCATATCTCTCATATTATCTCATATCTCAGGGGAATCTGCCTTACGAATCAGAAGTAGAGTTTAATCAATATGATGATTTGAATTATTGTTTGCTTACCTGTAAAGTCATAAAAAAAACGACATTTTTA
Source organism: Hyposmocoma kahamanoa (assembly GCF_003589595.1). Taxonomy (NCBI): domain Eukaryota; kingdom Metazoa; phylum Arthropoda; class Insecta; order Lepidoptera; family Cosmopterigidae; genus Hyposmocoma; species Hyposmocoma kahamanoa. Next base: position 358,512 of record NW_020653993.1, read on the forward strand.
AGCTACATTTTAAACTACTGCTCGTTCACTACGCTGACATCCCTGAGAAGAACGAGCAAGAAACTGTAGGGATTGCTCTTTTCAAATAAACTTAAACTCTTAGGGTCGTATTCCAGAACTCTACTCAATGCTCAAGTCAGGATTTGAGCAGACTTGAGTATGATTTCAAGAACTGGAAATACGACCCTAATGGCAAGGTCTTGAGTATGATTTCTAATGCTTTGAATCATACTCAAGTCCTGACTTGAGAATTGAGTAGAGTTCTAGAATACGACCCATAGACTCAGTTTTTAAGGCCTTTTAAAAAACCTCGATTAATTTTCAACGCCCCACGACTAGTCTAGTCTTTTAACCCTCAAGTCTTGAGTCATAAGACTAAAACTGAAGACTAATTCGAGTCGAAGTCTTTTAACCCTAGGAAGCTTCAAAGACTTATAGGACTAAAACGACTAAAAAGACTAAAACGACTAAAACGACTGGCGCCTCATAGCCTCGGGAGTCGCGAGTCATGAGCCGTACGGCGTGATTTTATTTCTACCCACAAGGTATTTTTTACGATTTTTATTGTAAGTCAATAAACGTGATTATTTACGTCATTTTTACTTCCGTCACTTACGTCATTTTTATTTATAAACTTCGGGTTTAGTAAAATATAAAATACGTATAAGTACTTTGCAAACAACTCGAGTCGTTTAAGTCTTTCATGTCGTTTAAGTCTTTTGAATCTTTTAGTATAACGACTGAGTGTTATTAATAAAGAGTCGAACCCCCAGTCTTAATTTTAGAGTCGAGTTTTACAGGAAAATGGAGTCGAGTCGTTATAAAACGCCTTAAAAGACTGAGTCTTTTTCATCACTTTCCTAAGAAGAACGCGCAAGAAACTGTAGGGATTGCTGTTTTTAAATAAACTTAAATGCTATGGAATACATTTTGAATTATAATTTTGTGGGATCTAGACTCTTTTTGTCTTTCCATACTTCTATATCTAATACATAATCTTCAATTTTGTAATATGACTTTTCAATCAAAAATACTTTTAATGTAAGTTTTAAACTTAGGAATGATAATCTTAATATATTCTCCGGAATCTTATTGTAAAAACGTATACAGTTCCCCATAAAAGAATTGTTTACCATGTACCATGAGTTTGGACTTAATTCTAAGGTTAATATTATGGATATCTTCTTTCTTAACGAAATCATGTATATTTTTACGGGCATACAAAATATTTGAGTAAATGTACTACGATGCCACAGTCATGATACCAGTCTCCTTAAACTTTTCTCTGAGAGAAACCCGAGAACCTAAACAGTACACAAATGAAGATTATTTGAATTTGAACAAATTTAATTATGTTTTCAGGTGGTTCTTGAGTGCACGATAAAAAAGGATTTTCAGTACAACAAGGTGATGCCTACCTTCCACCACTGGGTGACTGATGAGAAGCGCTTCGGGCTCACTTTCCAGACAGCCGCTGATGCCAGGGCATTTGACAAGGGCGTTAGGACCGCCATTGAAGAGTTATTGGACGGTAAGTCCAAATGCTTACAATATCTGAAATGTTTCTAATTAACTCGAAATCCTCTTGACACTTGGACTGGAGTATTTGATTTTTTATTCGGGAATTAATAATGTATGAAACATATTTTCATTGACGTTACGGACTTATTGAATAGAATAGAAACCATTTGTTACATAACGCCACAACACAATAATACACTGTAAGACATTAAAAAAAGATAAAGCTAAATTAAAACAAAAAAAAATAGAATAGCAAAAAAAAAAGTAATAAAAGGACCATGAAGGTAGTCAACACTATTGTGTACTAAGTACCTAGATGTCATGTGTGGCGTATGTAAAAGGAACCACTCAGCTAATATCACCGCCGTGAAAAGGCTGTGACGCTGATTTTCTGTGGACCCTAAAACCGAGTGAGTACCGGACGTGTGTGTCGAGTATAAACTAAAATAAATTACGTATACATTTCTGTAATGTAGTATGGTGTGTTCGCTTATATTTATAGAATACTTAAATAATTCATTTGATATATATATACAGTGATAAGCGTGTGCAATGTAGTGTCCATCATTTACAACAAACAAAATAGAACTTATTTACTTTAGAAAGATACCTATTGCGAGATTTGTGTCACGTCCATCTATGGGACTGAAGATGCGGGTGTCAACATCTTCTAGCCGTGCGAGTTTTTCTAACTACCCGCGCTTGGTCTTTATTATTTATTAGTGCACTAGAGTTGTCACTAGACTGACACACAACACTCACGACATCCGGCGACTTGTCGGGCGATACTTGATATTGTTTACATTTCATGATAACTGGACCCCATGACTGGAACATGACGTTTCACGGGAGTCAATTTTAGCTTTGGGAAATCACACTAATTTTTTCTTCTTTTCCATACATTAACTGCCTCCGTGGCCGAATAGTTACCATTCTGGTCACGCAGAGGTTCCGGGGATCGATTCCCGGGCCGGGAGAAATATTTATATGGCCCACCTTATTTCTCAAGGCACTGTGGCCTATGCCTACCCAGTATGGAACTTCGTACGTATTAGAGGGCAGCACTGGGTGAGGAGATGCTCAGGAGTTTCATCCGCCTCATGGCAGAATTTACATTCTCTGTTTTCTCTCCGCCTTATATTTGACATGTGATTGTTCAAGGCACAGTGCCCTGTTAAGGCTCTAGTCTAGCATACTGATGCCATTTCTGTCAAGTGACATTGATATTGTTGCGAACGCAACAGAATTTTTGTAATAAAATTTAATACAACTTTCGAAGCAGTAACTAAACGCTCGTCAAGGTCGTATTACGTAGGCCGGGGGTTCTATTTTGAACCAATCAACTAACACCACATACGTGTTGTTTCATATCTACCACAATTTAACGAACTTTTGTACGTACTAATAAAGGTCAAGAAGGACGTTCACTTCTGAATTGTACTTCTATAAGAAACCACCAATGTTTAGCGATTAATGGCACTACTCCTGCTAACCAGTAACCTATTGCCATTGCCAATATATTACAGTCACCTTAAATCGTCTTTAATTTTCTACTTGGGTCTGACGGCTAAAAATGTAATGAAATATAAATTATAGAGAAGGTGCACACATTTGCAAAATAATTTAAAGATGGGAACTACAGCCCAAATCCTCTTACCTGTGTCCAGCAGTATGACTATATGTAGGCTAACTATTATTATGTAATAATTCCTACTACTGCCAACATCAATTTTGGCAGTATTACATTGCAGTATTACAACATTAAGTCTATGCCGTTTATGGTATCGCTGACATTGTACAACAAAAAAGCATAATCGCTTTTATTACCTACCTTAAAAATAGGTGATTTCTTTTGTTATTTGAAAATTAAGCTTTCAATGTCGTCGTATGGGCTGATCCATAACCAGGACGGATTAAAAAAAAAATTGTTATAATTATTAATGCAAAGATTAAGTGCTCGCACTTAGAAAAAAATCCTTCGATCCCGCCGGTTTCGAACCGACGTCTTCTAGCAAACCGTGTCACGCTATGTCAACTTATTAGCTTAGTATTTTTATTATTGTATTAATAATTATGACAAACTAGTGGAGTAATTTCACAAAAAATAATTTAATATCATGGTGGAGAAAACATTTTTTTCAAATCTTTATATTACGATTAGTTTGCACAATATTTGTTACTATTCAAATCGATAGCTCCCGCGCAGATTGTTTTAAGCCAAAAAATAGCATTTTTTACTTCTAACTTAAATATATTCTTTTTTATGTATAATAAATATACCATTTAACCATATAACCTATAATAAATGGTTACCTATCTGTAGTCCGAAATTACATTTTCCAGAAATAACTTTGCTCGAATTTTCATAACCTCGAAGGTAATTTTGAGAGGAAAATGTTTTTTTCTTTTAAACCTAACCTTACCGAACCTTATCGTGTCTTTACGATAAACATCCAACATATTCTGAAAGAACAACGGTTTCGTTATAATTCGGTTTTCGATGTAATGGAAATTCGAACAAACGTTGTTTCGGTAAAAATAAATTCGAGTTTGTGATAGGCTACCATAATAAATATACCTTTTAAACATTAAAAAAAGGAATAAATATATCCTTTAATAATAATTTAAAAAAACACTTTGTGGCTTACAACAACTTACTTGGGAAGTATCGAAATAGATTCTCCTTTAGGTTTGTGCTAAAACTGAAATTCTTTAAGTCCAAAGAGTTCGTGATCAATAAGAAAAAGACAGAAGGTTGTATTTTAGTTCCAAGAACCACTGGTTTCGAACTAGGTACAGGGTCAAGAGCATGTCAAGCTTGACACTTAAGATTTAAATCCACCTCTATGCCCCTTACGATAAGAACGATCCAAAGTCCAAACTGGTCTTGACTGTACTATGAGTACCAGAACAACGAATAGAACCAATTTAGGAAAAGATCTTATTCTTGAATGGGTTCTACAGGGACCATACGTAAAATATTTGTGTGACAAATTTTACAGCGCCCGTTAGCGGTCACAAGAAGTGACATTTTGAAGTCAAATATTTTATGCAGTCTCTACCGACAACTTTACTTCCACTGGAAACTCATGGTAGAAGCGCAGGTCACATGGTATCAAAGTCTAAAAGAAACAAGATCTTCCGTCCTTTTCTTACAGCTAAAGTGAAACTGAAAAGTTTGTCTTTAAACTAACTTATCTAATGTGCTTTCTTTCTGCCTCCCCCTCTGCCGTATACTGGATTCCTACATGGTGAGTATATTTTGCTAAATTGAGTAAAACGTAGTTTGGTCGTATTTCGTTTATTCCTCAATACTGTAGGTGATATATAAAGGACCTTATTCCATAGTTTGGCATTAACGTTTTTACAAATTCCTGTAGAATGTGAAAAATGAGGCAATGGTAAAAGACGTTAAGTCCGATCGTCGTTTGTTTTTTTATTTAACATAATTTATTTGACCTTAAGGCTCAATTTACACTGCGGGGGAACGAAATGGAATGGAAGCGTCAATTTCGCGTCGTTGCGCGAGAAGGCGCGCTCGGTCGCTTAAATGCTCGAGCATTCCCGCGAATGCTCGAACATTCCCGCGAATGCTCGAACATTCCAGAAACCCCGCTTTGAGGCTGTAGTATTTCATCGACGTTTGTCGTCACACTGCGCCTGCCTTCGCGCCAATTCTCGAGCGTGCTCGAGAATTCCGCGGAAGACCCGTGACGTAATTTTTGGCTCGTATTTAGTTTGTACGCTACACAATTGACCATAAAGTTAATTTCGCTATGTACAATATCGTTACAAAAATTCGCTTCCATTCCGTTCCTTTTTTTAGATTCATTTAAAATTAAAGAGCCTCATTCTCTTTACTCTGTTCTCTGTGGTAAAAATTACTATTTAGAATAGACATTTATTGCAACGCCACAACACAGATACAAAAAAAAATGATAACACAAACAAGGAAAACAAAATTAAAGAAATAATTATTAATAAACAAAGTAAAAAATACAATAAAAAATCAGCATTTAATAAGTCCAATCTGACAAAAAACAAATTATAACGGCTACAAATTTTGTACTGTCATCTGTGCGGTTGTGACGTACGCAATAGGACTTCATTCGCATTAGCCACAGCCATAATTGACTTTGGCGCTGGTTTTCAATGAGCCCTGCGACAAGATGAGTGAAGAACGTGTATGTCGCGAAAGAACTTAAAGTAAACTACTTTACACTTAAGTTAGTTACCATTTGTGCTGGATACAAGCAACTAGAAGAGAATATTCTATTTTCAAACAATTAATATGGAATCGAAACTGTCGCCGGTTGCAACAGTCGGACACTATCGCCGGTTGCGGCAACCGCAGTTGTACGAAAATAGGATATTTGCTTCTAATTGCCGGTTGATGGTCCAACACAAGACACACGTTTGCGCGGCGCCTAAGGTTCTTTACATCTTACCTACAAATTGACACTCAATGACATTCAGTACTCCAGATCTAGATACCTAGCCTCGTAGTTTACTAGTTTCTCAATAAATGATATAGTTTTAAGATTATCTAGTCTTAAAGTAGGAAAATTACTGTACTATGAGTACAAAGTAACCCCGGAGACACTACTCAGAACACCCAAATTATAAAAGACCGTTTAGCACATTAGTCTTTCCGGGTCTCGAAACCGGAATCTCCTTGTTTTAGCGCCCAGTGTCTTAGGGACTCACCACATCTATTCACACGGAAACGCTTTGAGTTGGTCAGAAAAGCCTTTATAGGATCTCCGACGCGAAACGCACAACGTCATGTTCGCTCCTGCTACACGGATATAAAGATTTTTGTGTTCCCCTTAAGCGTGAAACATACAGAGAACGCCACACCCGTTCTCTGTATGTCGGGCGAGTGTCGGGTTGGCAGCGCATCGGGTGTAATTCCGTGTATTTATATGGATGACAACGGTGCGCGTGGTTTGTCGCCCGACCTGACACTCGTCCGACCCGCACCCGCTGTCAGTGTGTTTCACGCTTTAATCGCCGGTTCACCGAGAATTATTAAACGTGTTATCTCTAAAGATGTTTATTGATTTTGCAGGTCTGGGTGGGGCGTGGCCGTCGTTACACGCGTACAAACAACTCAACCCAGCGCCGAAAGACGACGATGAGGAGAACAACATATTCGAGGTAATTATCAGTTTGATACTAATTTCCACACCAAACATAGATGGCGGCAGTATATTCGATTTTTTTCTCGTACACATTAGGAACGAGGTAGCAAAGAGCTTCGTGCAAATGAGTGGTCTATTAACGACATAAGGACGGAGTAATAATAATAATAATATACCAGACAACCATACCAACTGCCTGGTCTCAAACTAGAGTTCACTCTGGGGCAGTTCCCAGAGCACCCAAACCAGAACTAATTTAAAATGTTCGTTTCCAAATTGGTACTTTTGGGAATCGAACCCGGGACTCACAGTATTCACAGAGCAAACCGTTGAGTCAAGCTCTAGTCGACCGAAAGAGCAAACTGTGAAAGTGGAATTAAATTAATAATAATAATAACGCACACACTCAACATAGCCCCGCACTAGGGAAACCCTGTGTCGCGGGTGCCATGGACACACATAGACAACCACACATTAAACCCAAACTCACGAGAGAAATAAATGTAGGTCATACAAATATTTCTCCCGGCCCGGGAATCGAACCTGGGACCTCTGCGTGGCAGTCCGGCATGGTAACCGTTCGACCACGGAGGCAGTCAAAAGTCAAATCGGAGTAAATTGAATGTATAATAAGCAGTAATCGAAATTGAGGGAACTAAAGCAAAGAAAAATGTGGACATTCCTTTGTACAAGTCCCGGGACTTCTCGGAACTGATTATATTTGAGTATGCGTATGCGCTACGTACCTAGTTTTATTGAAAGTTGAGTACATTGGCAACAAATGATTGTTTCCTATTTATTACAAGTTTTTACAAAGATGCCACCTTTAAAGGTGGAATCTTTTCTTCAAATTTAAATGTGATCACTACCGAGGTTCACAAATTTTAAAGGTTATCGCGTAACATACATTCGTAACATGCAAAAATGTACAGTCCAATTGAGAACCTCCTCCTTTTGTTTGAAGTCGGTAAAAAAATAACCATGCAAATGAAAGATATATAATCCAGTAACCCGTATACGTGTTGCAGTGTCTGAACCTGCCGACGGAATCCCGTTCGAGCTCAGAAAACTCGACAGCGTCGCGGCCGCGCGCGCGCGACCCGCAGATCCTCTCGGCCGTCACGCTGCCTCTACACCCACCGCCAGGTAACTTAAGCCTTTTTTTTATTAATAATAAATCCTCAATGATAACTGAAACGCATAATATCGAAGTCCTCGTCAAATCCAATGACATGAACCTAAATTATTTAGCAGCAGTAGAGCTCCTTGTGAAAGAGTTCGTCCAGGTAAGTACTGCCACCTTACCTATTTCTGCCGCCAAGCAATATGAGCATTACTGCGTTCCGGTTTGGGAAGGTAAAGGTAAATTACAGGGGTACATGAGACTTGTCAACTTATGTCTCAAGGTGACGGGCGCAGTGGCAGTGCCTCTCAGATCTTTGTGATTTAAAGCGCCGAGTGGCACTGCAACTGTTATGGACAGGCGTGTCGCTTACCACCAGGACCACGACTTGTTCGTGCCGTCACTTCGTATAAACCCAGGATAGCTACTTTACACTGTTTAGGAGTTCCTCTCATCTATCTGCCATTTCCATCATCATCATAATCAGCTCTAGGGCCTTATAACGCTTTTTTTTTTATTGCAATTATATCTACGTGCCTAGTTTTATTGAAGTCGGTTAATGGAAAATGGGTTAAATTCAACAAATTGTATTATCGAGTTCTTAGGTTTTCGCGATTGTTACGCATAGGAAATGAAACTATTTTTCCGGATTTAAATCGCGTATATTTGTTTTTTCAAACAAACCGACGTTTCGGGCCCTTTACAGGGCCCATGTTACAGTCAACCGTGACCATGGGACCTGTAAAGGGCCCGAACAAATATACGCGATTTAAATCCGGAAAAATAGTTTCATTTCCTAAATTGTATTATCCCCTAATTTGCCAGCCTTAAAGGTGGAATATGTTCTTCGATGGGACCACTACAGAGGTACCCCTATTTCAACAAAAAAAGAACCATCGAAATCAGTTTAAAAATTTCGGAATAATCGCGTAAGTTTTTAAAGTAATTTACTACTATTCAAGCCCGTTTCGATACGAAAGTTTATTAGTAAACAAACTCATGACTGCTATGTGTTGGTATTTTGATTACCTACGAATTGCCATGACCTTCTCATACATTCTTATGATATAAATACATATGTAACACTATTTATTGTTAAGATTTACAAAATAGAAATTAACCATATTTGTATTAATTTCCTATTATAATAATTTTGTTACATTATTTTAAGAAATGACATTAAAACAAATTAAACAGTAATTTGTTGGAATAAGGTTTAAATTTACGTGAACGCTATTCGACTAGAAGCCGAATAATTCCGGCTTCTTGGCCGCCATTTCTTTAGATGTTGCGCGTAATTTTCATGAATGAAATAGAACTCGCCGATCCACCGGCTTACCTCGCGCTGATTGGTTGAGATGCATCGCGACAAGTTAATAGTGAATATTTTGATTATATTTTTTAAGTGGTGGGGTATGCGTGTTGTTTGGTAATCTTATGATAATACGCGGAAAATTTTAGGCAAGCCGGTGGGAAACGTGTTATGCGGACGCATCGCCACTGCTATGTACTTCGTTTAACAGAAGGCGGTATAGTACACCCCAAAAATTGTAATTTCAATTAATAAATTGGTTAATAATGCATTCGTCAATTTCCGTGAAACCCGAATGGCTCGAGGGTTTGTGTACTACGTCCGATTGGTGTCAGTTCCGAATCCGAGAAATGACGATCCGAAATGCCACAGGGAACAATTTATCTCTATGTGTACTAACGATATTCGTATTTTCTTGGATTCTAGTCGGACTTAGTGCACTAGCGACATCCGAAGTGGGTCCGAATTTTCTAGATTTGCTTAGTCTCGGATTCGGGGGCTACTCTCGATCGCCCTCTGACGTCTGTCCGAAACAATTACTGTCAAATAAGTAATATTCGACAAAATTAAAAGACAAGTCTCCAGTATGAAGCTTCATTCGCATCACGCGTCTTTTCATTTGACAATTTGGTAACGAATACCAATCGGATGCAGTAGACTTCAGAAAGTAGTATTTTACAAATTTTTAAATTAATAATTAGTACATTGTGTGGACGGCAAATAAGAAATTACTAACGAAAGTCCATTAGTAGTCCGAAGCCGAAGGCTGAGGGGCTTCAATAACTCGAGTTTTGTGTTTTTTTACCGTCTGTTTAATGCAATGTTTTTCATTACATTTGCGAGGAAATAAATACAAACGAAATAAATACAATGTTTCTTTCTTGTACGAATAAATATGGTTCACAACACAAAAATTAGTTATGCATTTTGCAAATGGCCGGCTTTTTGTTTATTTTTTATTAACAGATGGCCAGCTACCTATTCTTCCATAGATAATGCAACTCGAACTAAATGTTTGAAAAAAGCAAAGACCCATACAGCAACATTTTAAGCGAATGTTTTAATTTTGAACTTAAATCTGAATCGAACCTGACCTATGTAAGGAAGCATGTCGTGCTACAAATTAAAAAAATACTCCTTACCGACCATGGTTGTAGAGGGAAGAAAAAAGGCCAGAAGGTTTTATTTTGGGCATTATACACAAGTTAGCCACCATGCAATCATACTGTTTACGAGCAAGTGTGATGAAAAATATGTTTATGTATATTCCAGAGTCGCTGCAATATGAGGAGCCAAAATTGGACGAGGATTCATCCGATCGATTCGCTCGACCCACCTACGTACAGCTCAACCCGGTGAGTAGTTACCACGGCACATAAAGGACATGGATACATTTGGTCGTTCACTATGTCTACGACCGACCTGCGGTGGATGACCTTACAACCGGTTCTAGTTGTACGATTCAGAAATCTTACAGTGTCATATTATGAGCTTCGGAAAAAAAATCCGATTTTAATTTCGTCTACTCTCATTGAATGGATTTTCCGTGTTGTGTTCAAATCCGTACATTTGAAACGTATTTTTAATGAGGATTTAGCGGTTGCTGCAGATGCAGTTGAATAAATTCGACTTATCCGAAGAAAAGAGTCCGATATGACAATACAGTAATAACAGGATACATACATAAGCTCGTTATTCAAACTAAGGTTTATCTATGGGTGTTTTCAGAATTTTTATATCTTTTTTCGTTTCGGAAATATAATATCGAACTACATTCGATCTGATATCCACAGCGAAGAACAACGAAGGCAATGCACAATGTCCTGAGAACATCGAGTATGTACCCAGAAATAGAGACGAAATGTAATTTTATTTGTTTGAAAATTATTCTGCCAAATCATTACGATGACAAACTGCGCTCCGATTGGCCAGCCCGAATTCGAAATAATTGACTGGCGTCGTCAAGTGTTTCACTTCAAATCGACCAGTTTTACTTGAGCTTTGTTATAATGGACAAAATGGGAAAATTACATATTTAATATTTAATTACCGATGAAATTGATTCCGTTTGTTTTGTAATTAGATGTTTTGCTGTTTTTCCCACACCACCGAATGGAACAGCTCCCCCATAGTTAGAGATATTATCTTTATTAAAATAAACACAGAATATTTTTAGAATATACGGAGACGTACATTCTGGTCAGTTGTTGGCGATGTACTATTTCAGCTTTCTAATTTGTGATTTCAGTGCAAACGAGGGTTGATATTTAAAAGTGATTTAAGGCCCATTTGCCTGATGAGTTGCCATGGGTGGATGGCCCTTATTTCGTCTCTATTTCTGGTCATTCCTCGATGCCTGAGAACAAGCAGTCTTGCACATAAGTCTTTGTTCTACGGTTGAGTAAAAATATTCCTAGCAACGTACAAAAAACTACCGCTTGGCATTAAAAAAGAAGAACAAGGCAAATTATGCCGTATCGGTTTTTGTTCCGACGCTCAATTGTAAGTGGCCACTGGTTCATATGAACATTGTTATCATACAGAAAAAACACTCAGAAAAAATTCCTTCGATCCGGTCGGATTCGAACCGACGTCTTCTTGCATACCGTGCCAGACGCTATACCAACTAAGCCACGGAACGAACCAACGGACCTCACGAATTTTTCTATGTGCTTGCGTCGTGTCTTTGTACTTGGTCTTTCAACGACTTTTTAGTCGTAGCGCCATCTATGAGAAATCTATGACAGATTTATCACCCAGTTAGTACCTTTACCACTACCAGTCCTGGCGAGAGATGTCGCTATTCACTGTATTAATTACATTTTTATTGAATTAATATTCAATTATTTTTTTTGTGAAATTTCTCCACTAGTTTGTTATAATTATTAATACAAAGATCGAACACTCAGAAAAAAAATTTAATTAATTTTTATCATAATCATCCTTTTTTAGCGTGCCACCAAATATACTCATATTTTGGTTTATTTTACTAGTCTTGAAGAAAGCTGTATGTATAATGTGTTTATAATAAATATTATATTGCAGATACACGACTACCAGTACCCGGGCATGGGGGCTGGCGTAGGTTCGGAGAAGACCTCGCCCAACACCAAGCCGCCGCTGCTCAAACGCGACTCTGGTACAGTACTGTTTATCGTCTCTATGTACATATCGTCAATTTATCGTGCATGATATTTTATTTTTTTTAAAGAAAATATTTAGTAAATATCAGTGTTCCAAGTGATAATTTATCATTAATATACTTATCAAGATAATGACATTTTGATATTTATAAAATTAATTGTAAAAACAAATTGCTACCGCTAGCTACGTGTACGACATTGCTAGCGGTAGCACATGTTGTAAATAGAGTTTTGTTCTTCAATTTGAATTTGATATTATTACAAAAGTTTATCGCTTTCTGAACTCGACGATTCCATAAAATCGTATTGAAATATATCTATACAAAAAATCGTTAAACCGTTAAAACTTGAATCGATTGTTGAATGGAGTTGTAATCCATGTCTGCCCACGATTATACTGCCGTCCAGCAAGCAAAACGCGGCTAAGAGACAAATGGTCAAATATCCGTTTTAAATAGTAAACAATAGAGCACAAAATTCTCTTTTAAACACGGTTGAAATTAGTTAACGTTTGTCGCCACTTTGTTATTTATTGGATTCAGACTAGACTGTAATACCTATGTACCTGGTTCAAATATTCTCAATGTAAATGTTGAGGGACGACAAAAGATACTTAATTTATAGGTATACATATAAGCGGGTAGAAAGACACTTAACCATGATTAAAACGTTAATGGTTCACTACATTGCGCTATGACGAGGAACCGTAGAGGTGTACCTCGTATGTCGCGTACAAGCCCCCAGCACATCTCGCCTATGTACTGGGGCGGGACACCTGAGAGGTGCCCCGAGTGGACCTCCAGCCTCCCCTTTAGTCCAACCTCTGCCCAACAGGTTTCAAGCTTCGATAGCTATTAATCGCGGTGCAAGTGTACATGCCAGCTAATACCGACCCGATTGATGCCAACGATAGGCACCCACAGTCATAAGCGTCAATGAGGCTAGTCTACTGCGGGTCGAGTCAGCACGTGGCGAATTGATAATCATAGAACATGTTTCGTAACAATATTAAATTCGACAATTAACTTAGTTGTGTGTCTTTCCACCGTGTCTATGCATGTCGTAAAGTTCAACAATACATAGAGGAACTTACCAGTTGTTTGTCTCTTAGGGTACATTCACTTACACAGCCCTATCTTCAGTTTTAACCAAACTGAAGTCCACTCGGTATCCCGCCATTGCCGTTGACGTTACTGCCGTCTCGATAGTGTCAAAATAAAAAGTTAGCAAAGGCAAAGCAGTGTTACCACAATACAAAAAATTGGGTGAAGTTCGTTTACTCACCAAATGATTGATTATCGCGTGATTCGCGACAACGTTTTCGACTTATCGACATGTTAGGGTAAATCCCTAACATGCATAGCCGAAATATCAATAAACAATTTCAGTATTCTAAAACTGGGTTATGGCTTTTTATGATATCTCACAAAATTATTTTGTCACTTAGCAGTTATAGTTATCGGACGGCAGTATTACCCGCTGCCTGCGTTTGCTCTCGCCACTTAAGCTACAGAATCCTTATTGAGTTCTAACGAAAGAAATCCAGGGTTCTTAGTCTCACTTGATATCTTAACACGAGACTCGTGTTTATGTATAAGGGCCAAAGCGCAAAAATCACAATTTTACAGGAGAGGCTTCCAAACTTTCAAGCTGGTGTATTTTCTAGATTTCCCTGTTTTTCGATGTTTCCTTGAATATGTTTGATTTTGTTTTAACACTACCTTATAGATTATAATGAAACGAAGCATTTCCCACAAAAAAGTGAAAACGATCAAATTGTTAGTTTGGCCCTTATACTTAGGACATATCGAGAGTGTTTGTTATGCATCTCGAGATCTCTGTAACTTCGGAGCTATTTATTAAAATTTCCTGTTTTTTTTTCATAAGACTGGAAAAATATATATAAATAATCACGGAGAGTGCAAGGGAATTGCACAATTCAATACCGCCTTCCTCTTTTCATCTTCGGGGAACTAGACGCAGGTTAGGGTTCTGGATATTCCGAGGATTCACACGAAGAGTTTTTCATGGCGAACGGCTTTGGAGTGGAATTACCTGTCTGCAGACTTGTTCCCCGAACACTATAACTTGGACCTTTACATGGCTAGAGTAAATAGGTCTTATTTAGGTGTACATCCTCATCGTCACTTTCCATCAGGTGAGATGGAGGGCAAATGTGCATTTATTTTTTAAATAACAAAAAAGTAACAAGTTGTCTCTGGCACGCACGAATGGCCGTACATAATGGCCCATTTACACAGGGCCAATTGACGAGCCATTTCACAAAGCCAAGCCATTAAGCCAGTCTAGTGAAAGCCAGTACAGCCAGTATTACAATAAATTTAAGATTCTTTACTAAACGACGACAAACTAGTGGGGTGGCTCAGAATGCACGTTCAAACAAGGTCATAAACATGAGCCAATTCATTGCACGTGTGATGGGGGAAAGTATTGGCTTGAAATCTTTTCAAAATCACTAGTCGAGACACTAGAGCAGCAGTAGAGCTCCTTATGAAAAAATAGTTCAGTACACTACTAAAAAACCGACCTCAAAACTCTTTTTCCAAGAAAAAAACAATCATCAGAATCGTTTCACAAATGTGGAAGTTATCGCGTAACATACATACAAAAAAAAACACACACACAGTCGAATTGAGAACCTCCTCCTTTTTTTGAAGTCATTTAAAAAGTTCGTCCAGAATAGTACTGCCACCTTATCCATTTCTGGCGGCAGAAATGAAATAATTATTACTGCATTCCGGCTTTGAAGGGTAAGGGTGCTGGTGAAATTACAGGCACATGAGACTTTCCACTTTTTTGACAACAATTTGAGAGGCATTGCAACTGTCATGGACAGGATTGACGCTTACCACCAGGCGCACGACTTGTTCGTCTCGTCGCCGAGTATCATATTTTATAAAAAAAAAACCACTGTGGATTGTCTCTATTTACACGACTACGCCAATAATGGGCTTGGCTTAATGGAATAGCTCGTCGATTGACCCCGTGTAAACGGTCCTTAATGCTGTGTTGGTGCCAACGCGTACATGATAGAAGAAGCATGAGAGTAAGAGTCACAGACATATATCTAGATAGACGCCGCAAGTGTACGTACTTCGCGTGCCCATAGTAAGTGAAATTCACTTAGTTGGCGCTGCTACACTTCAGCCGTTATCGAAGATAAACACCAGTCGAAAACGTGAAAAATGCATAACTGTGCCATTATAAACTGCGAAAGCACCACTACTGTGGGTGAACGGGTGAACAGGGACGTTTCCTTCCACGGGCAAGTGATTTTGTGATCAGAAGATGCATAATTTATTTTAAAAACAATTATTTTGTATTAATTAAATTTTTTATTGAATTGATATTCAATTATTTTTTTGTGAAATTACTCCACTAGTTTGTTATAATTATCAATACAAAGATCGAACACTCAGAAAAAAAAAATCCTTCGATCCGTAATAGATTTCTCATAGATGGCGCTACGACTAAAAAGTCGTTGAAAGACCAAGTACAAAGACACGACGCAAGCACATAGAAA
>NW_020653993.1:374308-388191 GCF_003589595.1 Hyposmocoma kahamanoa
TCCGACCGGATCGAAGGAATTTTTTCTGAGTGTTCGATCTTTGTATTAATAATTATAATAAATTATTTTGTAGGAAATGAAACTATGGGCCGTATTCCAGAACTCTACTTAATGCTCAAGTCAGGATTTGAGCAAACTTGAGTATGATTTCAAAGCACTGAAAATACGACCCTAATGGCAAGGACTTGAGTATGATTTCTAGTGCTTTAAATCAAACTCAAATCCTGACTTGTAGAGTTCTGGAATACGACCCTATTTTTCCGGATTTAAATCGCGTATATTTGTTTTTTCAATCAAAACGACGTTTCGGGCCCTTTACAGGTCCCATGGTCACGGTTGACTGAGGTGGTACAGTCTTCAACCAGTTATGTCTAATATTGATGCAAACCACCCTATTTTTTCATTACAGTTACAATAGTTATTAATTAAATATCTTATTTTTAATTTTACAAAGAAAACATTCCAATTTACGCTACGTTAAGTTTTACAAATTATTTTATTGAATGAATTTTTATTAAGTTCAATTTATTATTAATTAATAATAGAAATTAGAATAAACTAAAACATATAAATTAGTACTGCAGTCTGTTTGGGATTTTTCATTAGAGGAAATACTGGATCCCAATCTGAAAAATATCCGGAAAAATAGTTTCATTTCCTATGTGTAACAATCGCGAGAACCTAAGAACTCGATAACAATTATTTTGGTTTTGTATGAATTTCGAGAAAACAAATATGCGTCATGTTTTGTAATACATTGCGGCTTTTACTTGACGCGATATATTTGTGATCCTTTGTTAATACGCCATGAATATCGAACGAACGCACTTTTGTATAATGCATTCAGTTTCGTGGTACGGCCGCTTGTACATTTCTTTGGCTAAATTTAACATTTATTTATGTATACGTTAGGCAACACTGCTCTTGATTCTAATCGATTTTGGAAACAAATTATGACCTTGGCAATATTATAAAAGTATTGTATGACGCTTTTGTTACAATGTTTAGTAACGTTTCGTTTTTTTTTTCAATTTTGTAGTATCTATTATCAGTAGTATCTGTTATTTCGATAATTTTTGCATCCCTAAATAGTTCTTGTGACGTCATAGTGGGTACAAAAAATTTAGCAAGCTTGGTTTTCATACAAATTGCTGTACTTGCGGCGTCTATCTAGATACATCTCTGTGGAAAGAGTGAATGCAATTGAAATGAGATCTCTCAAAAAAATATGTAATGTGCTGTTATGTGACAGAGTTGTGATCCGTGAACGATGTGGTTTGAAAAAGGATGTAGACAAAACTTGAAAATGGTTTGCTAAAGTCTGAATGGATGTAGATTAACCAAAGAAATATGTAGAGCTAACGTGGAAGGCTTAGGAACGGCCACGAAGAACATTCTCATTATTGGCTCAAATTGACAGTGTTCTTAAAAAGGTTGGGGTGCGTAATGAGCAGAATTTATTCATTCATTTATTTACCAATACTACTTATGAGCTTAATAAAGGATCTAACCTAATGCGTTAAGCTACATATTAAATATCTGCCTATAACCATATTAGTCTTACCTGTCTCCGTTCCGTAGTCTTAACTACTTCCTCCGAGGTCCTGGGTTCGATACCCGGGCCGGTAGAAATATACATTTCTCTCGTGAGTTTGGGTGTAATTGTGGTTGTGTATGTGTGTGTCCATTGCTGCATTTTTTTTACGATACTAATTAACTGAACGAATAAGTCGTATGCCTGGTTGTAAGCGACACGCCTGTCGGTCATTTTGATGATATAGTCATTTTGATACCGACCCGTTCGCCACCCTGAGACATATGTTGACAAGTCCCGTGTGCCTGTAATTTCACCAGCACCCTTGCCCTTCAAAACCGGAACACAGTAATGCTGACATTACTGCTTGGCGGCAGAAATAGGTAAGGTGGCAGTTCTGCCCTGGACGAAAAGAATATGTCTACATTATTTGCCATTAAATGGAGAATGTGAATAAGAGGGTATGTATGAAAAATTTGAAGAATGTTCAAGCAAGAGAGGTTTGTCAGGATCGTGCCCTCCAGTTTGGACCAGTTTGGAGGGAGAGTCCCCACATAACCCCTCTCTGACCCCTGAGTCTCCCTGGGCTCAGGGGTATCTATAAAGATTCCCCGTGGCGATTGATAGTCTCTGCCTACCCCAACGTATTAGTATTTTTTTCGAAATAGCGCTTTCGTCCTTAGATTTGAACAGCGGAAATCTAAGGGCGAAAGCGCCGTTTCGAAAAAATTTTCAGATGAGAATGTTTTAAATTTTAACGACTGGTTTAAAATACTTACATCCAATCGAGTTCTTAAGTTTTCGCAATTGTTACACATAGGAAATACAACTATTTTTCAACAGTCAAGGGTAAAGTCAGTACAGTCAGTAAAGGGTTCGAAACGTCGGTTTCTTTGAAAAAATAAATATACACGATTTAAATCCGGAAAAATAGTTTTACTTGCATCCTGTTTGAAAATTCCATTTTGGTTTTAATTATGTGTACGTTTTAAAATTGAATTTAAAACAGAGCGTAAATATTTCAAAACCGTCGTGAAAAACTAAAACAGGCTCCTCTGACTTTTTTTTTTAAATGGCGCTTTTGTTCTTTCTTCAAAACACCGACGATATAATAATTCAGGTGTCTAATCTCTGCCTACCCGATCCATGAGTGATGGTATGTACGTATATAAACGATATCCTGTTGCAGGCTCAATCAAGAAGTGCGGCTACAGCGGCCCGCCGCCGCTCCCGGACAAGAAACCTGCGGAAACCTTCCAAGCGCGGCTCAAATGCAGGTACTTATAGAGTTTCCTATAGAATTTGGTGTTTATGAGAATAGAGACGTGTCACTTCTAGCACAAATGCAGAATACAGTGCTGCTAGATACGACACGTATTGTTTGCTGGTTCTTGAACTTGAAGCCTTGACCCCGGCCGACTGTGGCCTTGCTGAAGAATACCGCTTCTCCCTAGTAAACATTATATAGTTATCTGTTATGTAAGGCTGCAGAGTTGTTGTTTGACGCAAGCGCTTGTATTGTAACCTGACCAAGTAAAGAATTCTAATATTAAAAAATACATTCCTGAGCGTAACCTGAAAGAAACACAGTTGAACAAACAGTTTTAATAAACAAAATTAGTTATCGTTGTCAATTTAATGTTAGCAATAATAAAAATAAAATGTACCAACGGATTTATATTACATAAATAATGTACGACAAATCGCGTAGTTGAACGTGTCATGTTTTTTTTTCATCGAAAGCGAAAGTTATGTGCACCACAGTCCATCGTCAAGTACGAGTTTCAAACTCGGTTTTGCGCGTGGATTTCTAATGAGAAAAAAGCCTTCCCGACCTAGTGAGATGAAAAATTAGTTTTTTAGGCCATAGGAGAGGCTAGAATCTAAAATTGATACACACAGCAACAATAATAATAACACTTAGTAAACAGACTGAAGTCCAACTGGGCAAAGAGATAGGCCTCTATTTTAGAGAGCCATTGAGTTGTGCGTATCAAAACGTTAATTCCTTCATTTGTGTTACAGACACTGCCACGAGTGGTACCTGGAGAGCGCGAACCGCGCAGGCGCATGCGAGTTCGCGCCGGACTGCTTCAAGTCCTGCATCGACGCCGTCTCCTGCATCAAGTGCGCGCAGGTTCGTTATTGCATTTTTTAATACTCCGTGTTTGAATATGGAAGATTGCTTGGGTCACGTCACTAGTTGGTGTTGACAACTTTTTTATTGTTTCCTAAATCATGGTGTTATAATTTTTCTTTTATAATACGTATAAAAATCCATGTCTTGTGACGTCAGAGTCCCCAGTAGCGCCCTGAAAACCGTACGCACTTGGGCGCCCTTAGTTTAGTATAGTTTATTTTAATGAGTTAAGGACCTACAGCAGTGTTGCCAGGTCTACTGTTTTTCCAGTAGATCTACTGTTTTTGGCCGATATCTACTGTTATTTAACGAAAACCTACTGTTTTTTACAAATTATTTGAGTTTTCACTTTTTTAAACATTCTTGACGGCTTTTTTAGATTTTATGAATCGTCTTTTCAATTTACGAAGTCTTTTTTATGTTTTTGCAATGAAAATGTAGAGCACGTTAAATAAAACCACAGACAGCAAATGGTCCATAGTCCGTTGCATAATAATCGTAATTCCGTTTCCGTTCGACGTTAAGTACGACGCTTGCTCTTGCCAAGGTAAGTATTAAATTAATACTTGCCAGTGAAGTCCATCAGCTCTCAACTACAGGGTCCTTTAAAGAAAATTGTGGACGTTGGTTTCCCCAAGTGTTTCAGCGTGTACTCGTGCAGATTCACACCCACAGCATTCTGGCGGATGTCTCCAGTAGCGTTCTGTAGGGCTAGAACGACAGGGCGTGAATTGCGCCAGAGCGACTTAGGGTCGTATTCTAGAACTCTACTCAATGCTCAAGTCAGGATTGCAATGGAAACACAAGCACTGGAAATACGACCCTAATGGCAAGGACTTGTGTATGATTTTCAGTGCTCACTGCAATACTCAAGTCCTGACTTGAGTATTGAGTAGAGTTCTGGAATACGACCCATAAACGCGGGATCTCTATGCAAGAAAAACAGGATCTCACACTTTGTTTTTTTAATTTTTTTTTATTATACTAAGTAACGGGATGAAGAAGTCGTGCGCCTGATGGTAAGCGACACGCCTATCCGTAGCGGTTGCCGTGCCACTATGCCACTAAGAGCTTTAAATCGCAAAGATCTTAGGGGCGCTGCCAGTGCGCCCGTCACCCTGACACATAAAATTGCCATGTGCCTGTAATTTCACCAGCACCCTTACCCTTCCAAACCGGAACGCAGTAATGATCACATTACCGCTTGGCGGCAGAACTAGATAAGGTAACAGTATTACCCTGGACGAACTCTTTCACAAGGAGCTCTACTGCTACAAATGTCACTTTACTGAACCAAGGTCCTTGCTCTTTTCGACCCCTCCATCGTACAGTATCGTATGTCGAAATTGCCAAGTTTACAGGGGAGCGTTTTGAAGTTCTGAATTCACTGAAACGAGCATAACACGTGACTTTAGCATTTCTCAGTTTTATTTGGAAAAGCTCGTTACTCATATAAAGTATTATAAAATCCTGGATATCGGTTAGATAATCCATGATGATCTATTTGATGATCACTCTTTCAGTGAATTCAGAACTCTAAAGCGCTCCCCTGTAAACTTGGCAATTTCGACAAACGATACTTTACGCAGGAGGGGTCGTTTTAGGCGTCCTCAGGCCCCGCTACCTGTACGGTAGCGGAATCAAGGTCGTCAATAGCAGCGATGGAACTCGGCAGTCACTCGAGTTGACGCGATTGCTGACTCGAGTTGCAACTCGAGTTGACTCGACTCGGTGTCTGACAGAGCAATCGCGAGTCGCGAGTAGCGAGAGCGATACAGCGTGTATTCTAACTGCCTCCGTGGCCTAACGGTTACCATAGTGGACTGCCACGCAGAGGTCCCAGTTTTGATTGAAATATTTGAATGGCCTACATTTATTTCTCTCGTGAGTTTGAGTGTAATTTGTGGTTGTCTGTGTGTGTGTCCATGGCACCCGCGACACAGGGTTACCCTAGGCTATGTTGAGTGTGTGCGTTATTTACTTATCCAAATTTGAACTCGAACCGACGATTCACTGAGTTGGGCACGGTCGGCCGGCCGATCGCTATAGGTGGGTAGTACTGAAAAAATCACAGTAATCAGCCTTCAAATAGTATCCTCGTGACTTTTTAAGAATGTACGACGTTCCAAAATCACACTTCCTCCGTTCTACCAATTGTCTCCATCACTCACATCATCACGTACGTTGTATTTGATAACAAAATCATGCGCCATCTCTTTCTGTAGAGACTGGCGACTGCGCTACTTGTTATACTTCGCTTTTATATTTAAATTCTAATTATGAACCAAGAAATAATTAGATAACTAATAAGATAACTGAAATACAAATAAGATAATTGTACAAATAGCGTATTTAATAGCGATTTGTCACTGTGATTTTATTTTGTAATTGGAACGGTAGTCACGGCGATCGAAATGTAACGCTTTTCGCCATGTCTACCGACCACGACTCGCGCGTGCTCCGAAGGTCGCCGAAACGATCGCTGTATGAATGAAGTATTTGGCTTGGCGGGGCGGGTACCAAACCGTGTTAGGTCAAGTTCCTAAAAAAGTGCCTCGAGTTGACTCGTTGTGGGGGTAACTCGAGTTAATCGCTTTAAATAAATAACTCGACTTGCTCATTGAGGTTTGTAGCATCTGAACCGGGGTCGGTTTAAAGTTGCAACGGAACCCGAATGAACCCAAATGCGAGTATCGCGTGATCCTGGGATTGCATGGCATGCAGGTTCAGTTGCACCTCGAGAGATTGATCTATTCCACCAAGTTCAACTAGGTACATATTTTCAAAAAGTTGAACTTATTGGACGAAATTCATCCTGTTTGTTCAACTTCCAATTATTTAAATAATAGCTCAATGTATAATGACTGTTATCGACGCAAATGTTCCAAAAACAAAGGTACAGTTTGTATTAATAATTATAACAAACTAGTGGAGTAATTTCACAAAAAAATAATTGAATATCAATTCAATAAAAATTTAATGATCTACGTTAAATTTTTAACGTCTGAACCCGACTTAATTTCGGGTAGCGCTAATCAGTGGCCAACTTCAAAATGTCAGTGTTAAAAAAAGTGATGTTAGTGTATAGTGCACGTAAAATAAGTATCTTAACAGTAACTGTAATAACAATAGATCTTTTACATTCATAGTGTTGATGAATTGTTCATATGTGTTGCAGTTTTCAGGAACAAAAGAAAGTAGATTTTTAAAATGAGATTAAACATTATTTTCAAAAATCAGCCGATTTAAATGGATTTTTTATTTTGCTATTTATAGAAAGAGCGAAACTTATAACGGTGTTACCATGAAAATGAGCAATATAGGTCACAAAAGTTCTTCCTGTCTTTACAGTACCAATATATAAAATGAAAGAAAAATGTTGAACACTAGGAACAATACTCATAAAAATGGAAGTAAATTAATTTGCTACTCCGCGAACTCAATGAAGGCTAAATCGTGCAAAATAGCTGCGCTTGTGTTGAATATTTTTTCATGCAGTTGATTTTCCCATCCTCCATACACATAAAATTAAAAAAATAAATAACACAAGCACAACTACAGTCACAAACACCACCACCAAAAAATATTCTCGATTCTGTTCGCGGAGAAGCAAATTAATTTACTTCTATTTTTATTACCATGGATTTCCGCAAAGTAACACCTGAATATATTAACAACACTCATGTTTACAACTATAACGCGAAATGTATTTATTTAATCGTACTGATTTTGTGATATATTGTTGCAGTGCATGCTGTACCACTGCATGTCGGACTCTGAAGGCGAGTACGTGAGCCGGCCTTGCTCCTGTGCACCCGCTGATCACGCCTGCGCAAAGCGGTCAGTACCTTTTTGATTAGGGGCGATTGCTCTAAGATGTGTTTATTTCGTTTTCAATCGGTCCGACCTAACTGCAGTCCATAATGCCATGATTAGGAGGTGCAGGCTGTGTATTACGGCCGGCAGCCGCCATTTTGAATATGTACTGTGAAAAATGTAAAATAATTGCAATAGTTCTAAAAAATAAGAGTTTTGATTTTCAAATATTTTATTTCTTAATTTGAAGTTAGAAACCACTGCCACGAGTGGCACAAACCATTTTGGACACTAGCAAAAGATCCCTTTTAATGCTGTAATATCAACCTGTTTGATGAAATTTTGAATAAACCCATAACTAAAGTAGATAGGTACGTAATTTGTTGTTTAGTAATAAGATGAATAAGTAGACAAGTTATTACAATTAAGTGCAGATGCGGTGTTATACGTTTTCAATTTTTTTAACACTTATTCAAGTAATTTAACACTTGGTGGGAATTTAATTTGATACTTAAATCATAAAGAGCGGATTGATTTAAGATAATAAAAAGGAAAAGAAGGATAGGAGAAGACGATTGCGTTTGAGTACAGTCGCGTCCAAAGGTGTTAAAACGTAAAAATCGCAAAGTGCATAAAATTTTTAATTAAAAAAAAACCGTTGGGAATATTACCATAGTACCATGATGAAATTGCCTCCGTGGCCGAACGGTTAACACTGCCACGCAGAGGTCCCAGGTTCGATTCCCGGGCCGGGAGAAATATTTATTTATCTCGTGAGTGTGGGTGTAATTTGTGGTTGTCTACGTGTGCGCGTAACCTCCTTGAATATAAGGACGGTGGCGTCGGTATTTAGAACGGAGAGAGTGAGGCTAGTTGGAATCGGCCCGGCAGGTGGGTGGGGCTCGCGCTGCTGAGCCTGGTGGTGCCGTGCCTGTGCTGCTACCTGCCGCTGGCGGGCGCGCGGGCGGCGGCGCGCGCGGCGCGGCTGGCCGGCGGACAGCACGCGCCCGCGCAGCCGCCGCCGCGCAAGTAGGGCTCGCTCGCCACGGACCGCCAGGCCCGTGGCCCCCCGGCGCGGCCCGTGCCCGAGATCCGGGTCACCGCCAGCGCCGACAGCGCCGACAGCGCGGACGTCGTCGTGCACCCGCCGACGCCGCACCCGCTCGACGGCGACCTGCAGTACATCGACGACTCCGAGTGAACTCGCGCGCGCGACGCTCGATCGCGACCGGGCTGAACGCGTCGCGGCTGCCATATCGGGCGTAAATAACGCTGTTTTTACATATCACAGTGTAAGCGCGCGCGTCCTTCGCTCCCGCAGTTTCTACTAAATTTGTCCCTAATCGTATATTATATTAATAAACTATAGTTCATAGTTCTTTCGTTTGACGTGCGCCATTCCGCACAATATAAATTCAACTTTCGACGTTGTAAACCAAAACGGAATAAGGTTTAGTTTTCAATGTAAAATATTGATGGTTTATATGCGACCTAGTGTACCAATGAAGATTAAAAAAACGAATATATACGCGCATTGTCTATGAGAAACCTCTCAACAAATAGTTGTCTATACAAAGTGAACTATTGACTACTTCAATTTAGAAATTATTAGTAATGGTTCTCGTATTCCGGACGTATTTGAAAACGTTGGGTTACTGCAAGTTAGGGTGTCGGTTTACATAATTGAAATTCTAAATGTAATGTTGTAGCACAAATATTAAAACACAAATAAAAATAGAGCTACAAAGAAAGTATATGATATATATTTATTTCCGACATTGAGTGGAAAAATTATAAGAGACAAGAATAGAAAGAACACACAGACATTTTGTGTATATATACATATATGTACACGTAATTCTTAACATAAAATAATTTGAATATTCTTGTCACTAAAGAGTGACATGACTTTTAGATCCGTCAAGTTAGTTCAAATTGCGATAGATAGAATCGATATCATCAAAGCCCAATCGGCAGTGACTACTGATGTTCTCTTGTCAAAAATAACTCTGATTTGGCATTATCTCAACAAAACACAGAGTTAATATTTTAATTCAGTCACGTTTTTAGTACATGCGCTGTATACAAATGTCATAATGCAAAGAATTGCATACGAGGAGGTTATATATTATGCAGAAATATTCTCCATTTATAATTAATATTGGATTATTTCCAGCAAGACGTCATGCATGTGTGATCGGTGATCGCACAATGGGAAAGTGGCTTTAGGGTGGCAATTCTGACATGTACTTAACTAAAACTAAACCTGACAGAATACATACTCTTGTGTCGTAAACTGTGGTCGCAAAATGCGATATTGGACCTTCGTTCCTGGCAAGAATATTGTAATGTATTTTTGACGTTTGGAATGACAGATGTAAGTAATTGAACTTGTAACTGTCATTCCTTCATGTCAAAATTGTTCCATTACGAGAATAATAAAAGTCTTGTTTGTATATGTCAGAATTACCTGTAAGTCTTCAACGTTAGTTGTAAGTTTAATGTTTTTATTATAATATTATTAAAGCATTACAACAAGTTGCAAGCGTGGAATGGACAAAGTGGACAGTTTTAATCATGCATTTGTGTGATGCGTACAGTGAGTGCAGTGTCAAATATATTTTGCGTAAAATTGTGATACAGATGTGCGGGAACGCTGGCAGTGAGTTCTAGTGCGCAAAGACCATTTGGATGTGGTAAAGACGGACTAAAGTACCTATTAAAGAGTGTTCCTAATAGGATCTCTCTTGAGGTACACACGACCACACTTTGAAGTATACAGACTGTCAATATTACCAATTTGAACGTGAATGAAGTAACTAAAATTTTCAAATGGATGTTTTGTCAGCTTGTATAGTATGAAAGTGTGAAGCACATCGCTATTTGACGTATTGAGATCGTCGTCGGTGTATAATATACAGACTATTTACGGTGGTTGAAAATTGGCAACATGGATGTAATAGGAAATCAGTGTTGCCAATTATTAATGGAGAACTAACTAAAATTTTCGATGTTTTTGTGCGAATTTTCGAGAATTCGCTGTGGACTGCTTTTTTGCCGAAATTAAAAATTTTTGTATACAAAAAAACAAAAAAGAATCTATGTATTGTGCCATAAAGATTATAATGTTGTTTCCATAGTTTTACCGATTTCTTTAGTTGAAAGTTTTTTGTAAGTCTTCCATGACACGCGCTATTTTTGTTGCGCCTTTAGTAATTTGTTGTTAATATTTGCTTAAAATAATTACTGCGGTATTTAACATAAACATTGGTGTCGGTGAGCATTTTAAGATGCAAACGAATTTGACTAAGCTGAAATTACTTTTGCTGCACGTATAAAACATAGCGTTGGCGTTTGGTGAATAATTTGTTACGACGTCATCGCGATGTCATTTGAAATGTCACTTGTGTGACGATATTGTTTTGGATTAGTCATGTTAGTGAAAGTTTACGAGCGACATCACTTTCTTTGAATTGTCAAAATTGTTAAATCTTTAGATCTGCTATAATATCTAAGTTGAGTCTATAGTCCATGTGACTAGCTGACTAAAGTACTTGGTTGCGTGCGAATTAGAAATCCGTTTTTGTGTTGTTGTTGTGTTTAAATTGAAAATTAAAATTTTATAATTATTAATGTCCATGACAAGTTGTTTATTGTGAACTTTAACATATCTCACTGTATTTATGCTTCTCATTAAAATGCACTTTATTTTTAACTTATTAAAGATGGAAATTGACTATTCTGCGGAGCGTCTTGCAACACAATTGTGTCATATGAAGATGATAAAAATCGCACACTTTGGCGCAATGTGTATGTCTGCAGTGCACCCGCGCAGGACAGTGAATAGCAATCTTTAGGTTTTGATATAAGTTTAAAATTAAGTAACTCGAAATTTAATATTTAGCAGTTTTAATTTTTTTGTCAACTTAGAATTATTTTAAAAATTACGGGTAGTAATTGTTACCTAGAATTTAAAGTCGTTTTTTTACAAATTTTCTGATTTCACTTAAAAAAAAGTATTTTGCAATTTTTTTCTATTTAAGAACGTTAATGTATGTAATATTTATTAGTATTAACTTCGTAATGTCACTAAAGAACAAAAAATCATATTTATTACATATAGTGTTAATTATAGGTCGTAGAACCTTGTGGAAAGCATAGAATCTTCATTTACCTAACAAGTAACGGTGAACTATGAACATTTTTCCATAAGGTCCCATATCGACTATTAGATAATATCAATATCGATTCTTTTGTGTACAAATGTAATCACTAAATTGACAGAAATAAAAATATACTTGCCATTTTTAATTTAATAGAGAGTGAAATGTGTGGTAATATTTTTAATTCTGTCAAACTTAGTATTCATTTTACATTTATGCAGAATCGAATCATCATTGTATGTTGAAAAGTTTTAAACAATACCTATATGAATGTTCACGTGGAAAAAAATACATTTAAATTCGAAATAGTTTATAAGTATTATTATATTTAAAAGTATAATTATATAAAAAAATAATCACACTTTTTCACCTTTTCTCGATCAGAAATTCGAATAAAATTTAAATAAAAATCAATAGAACCGTCTCCATATTTAAACTATTACGGTTATTATAGTAACTCTAATGACGGTTGTTTTATTTTGACAGCGCCATCTAGTAAGCACATCAGGTAGCTAACATTGACAAAATTCGAAATCAGAAATGCGAGCCGGGTGCGTAAAACGCCTTGTGTACTCCAAAAGCACGTCGCGATTTTAGTGCTCGCCTTGTATTCGACTTGATGAAGATTTTTGTCGCATAAAAGTCGTATTTGCGACTTCATTTTTTAATAGCAAAGTTCATACCCTCACAGACATACTGGTACGTTTGAAATATCCATTTGACAAATGCATCGTTTAATATGATTGATGCAATTGCCATACTAACTTGATGGTGTGCAGCTATAAACCCTATCACAGGAATAACGCTACGCTATTATATATTCGATTATGGTGTATAAATCCTATTTATTTGCCATAAAATAAATTTAAAAAATCTAGTCTCACGAACAATATTTTTTTAATCATTGCCATGTTACTCGTTCAGTTATTTAAAAAAAATGACCAACCGTTTTTGTATGTTTGTAAAAATAAGATTGATCACGAAATAATTAAGGTTGTCTACTACTTAGAGATCTGGTTCCTGTTCGACAAAGTTTTTTCGACAAAAAGTAATAATAAAAATATTGGCGTATAAAATATAAAATCTGTAAGATTTTTGTAAGAATGGGCTCACTTGCGGAAATAATACACGATTTTGTATTTTCGATTTTTTTTGCAGTTACGATTTAATTATCGTGACTGTGAATATAAATTACGGGAACTAACGAATAGAAGGGGTTTTAGAAAATCTCTCATAAATAAAAAAACAGTTTGGTATTTTTAAAATTACAGGCAAAGATCTCTACAGTGCATATGAAAACCTAAATTTATTTCGTCGGCTGTTACTCCGCATTCAGAAAAAAATAATCAAAACATTTTGAATATTGTATTTGTAAGTAAATGTAATAAGTGTTTGATTATATTTAACTTATAAGAAAACTGTATTTTAACTTTTTTTAAAACAACTCTTAAAAATCACGAAGAATTTGTGAAATTTCTGTACATTATTTTTTGTGGAAACAATGTCATCTAGAAATATAAAGAGACTATGTATTTACTGTAGGAAATTTTAAAATTTCTATTTTTAAGATTAAAAGTATCAATGTTTTAGCATCTTATATACAGCATATTAATGTATAAGAAAAACTGGAATTTTCAAAACCAAAAAATTATAACCACAAAAAAGCGGTACACCGCATTACTTGGTTGTCTAATATTAAATGTATTAAAATATGAAATAAATAAACGTAATAAAAAATATTTTGACTTTTTATTTTGTTACCGTTTGATAGTCAGTTAATAAACAATTGAAATTACAAAAATAAAGTTTTATAATATCGCAACCTTAATAAAATTGACGAATAAAGGCCCATTTAGATGGAGAGAGTTTCTCGTCTCGAAGATACGATTATCGAAAGAATATAAAAAACTTTCCTCGTCTAAACATTTGCGATTATCGACCGTCCATGTGAGCGATAATCTCCTCGCCTTTCAATATTGAACGTCTCCGTGTAAACAGAACTCGAAAGCAAAAATCGTATTTCGAGTTTCTGTGCCAGCCGTTTCTACCACGAGTGCAGCGCGCGAGGGTGTTTTGATTATCACTGCTTTTCTAAGACAAGAATTAATGGAACAAGAGCGAAAAAAAAATTTCAAATAACGGTGAGTGAGTGAGTGCCTCTGTGGTCGAATATAGCGTGGGCAATATAGTATTTAGGGTGCTCTCGTAACGAATATGGCACTCCTTTCTA
>NW_020653993.1:388201-433254 GCF_003589595.1 Hyposmocoma kahamanoa
AAAAAAAATGATAAATCAAAATTATATTTCTATACAGTGCAATGAACTTAATATTATCAGCAGTTCCAAATTTGAATGATTTTTGCGTCATTTCGATGTATCCATAGTCAATACCGCAGTAATCACTGAACTCGAATGGCAATTCTCGCACTCAAAACGGTTCGAACCGATTTGTACGATAAATCGTATGAACTTGAAAAAATGTCATACGAGATCGTGTTTAGACAAGTCGAAAACTCGTAAGCAAGAATCTCCTTACTACATATTTCTCCGTGTAAACAGTCGAGGAGGCGATTAAGTTGCTTACGAATCTCGTATGACATAATCGTAGGCGAGATTTTAGTTCTTGCCTGAATGTAAACATTATGATACGATAATCTTATGGCGATTATTGCTTACGAGAATCGCCTACGAGTTTTCGTCTCGAAGCGTGCGAGAAACTCTCCCCATCTAAATGGGCCTTAACTTTATTTTATTGAAATCATGATTGAACAATGTCCGTGCTGGAATAAGAGTTTTCTTGCATGTTGACAGCAAATGCGTTAAAAATTGACAAAATTGTCGTTTTCGGACTAGTGTTCGCAACCTAATTTCCGTGACAATTTTTATTACTTAACACACTCGGCGCCATGTGGGCCGCCGGCCGTCCACAAAATCCCAAATGCAGCAGGCCACAACGTATTTTCGAATTTTATCTGGCAGGCCATGTGGGCCACCGCGTACCACAATTAGGAATTTAAATTTATTTTCGATTTTTCTAGTCCTGTCCACAGACCAGCCAAAAGTTGCATCAGCAGGCCGACAATATAAGTTGTGCGTTCGGCGAACACAGCCAATTGTTTGGCTCTTCTGCTAACAGCTGATCCAGACCATAATCAAGTATCGATCTCGTGTCCCGCCGGTAGCCCACTTGGCCTACTACAAAAGTTTCTTAAGGTCAGGCATGGCGTGCAGTGAAAAAAAAATACGTCTCCCGCGCGCCGCCCACGACCTGCTGCTTCAGAAAAATTGTTTGTTCTATGGCGCTGAGAGTGTTAAGTATTCGGTTTTTTTATCGTCCAATATTCGAGTACTACCTATATCGTGAAATATTATTTTTATTTCTCATGCTCTAATAGTACATCAATATAGCTTTACGTAGCCGGAGTGAATTGCATCCTACAATCCATAAGGATTAAAAAGTATCTCGGTTTTTAATTTACTTTGACTGAACCAACTCAAACAGCCAGTGTAGTACGCTCGGTTTTAGTTCCGTGCCCTTTCCGCATAGACGGTGGCGCCATATATATTTACCCGCGTTATTGAGTTTTGTTGTATTTGTCTGGTTGGAAAAAAATATTGGCTATACATTTTGCACGATAAAGCACCGAATATTTAAGTAATAAAAATTGCCACGTAAATTAGGTAGTGAGACCGAAAACTACCGTTTTGTCAGTTTACGAAAAATGTTAGTTTTTTTTTCTATTTTCGTCATTTTACTAAAGAGGGTGTGATACAATTGTACCCCACCCTTCAACACTTTTAAACGTGTCTGCTGTCAATATGCTATAAAAATCTGATTCCAGCACGACCATTGTTCTATCTTGATTTCAATAAAAAAAGTTATTGTGTTGGTTGTAGTTGTAAAAAAATAGATTTAGTCGGTACGCCGTTTTTTAACTAACAAGAATGTTTCACTGGCTATGCATGAACAAGCTTATTACGGCGGCACTATTTTTAAATCTCAAGAAACACAATTCTCCACGTAGACTTGATTGCACTCAAATAAGCACACTTGAGATAAGATGTTGACGCGTGCTGGCCATGACCACCAATAAGTCAAGCTGCCACTTGGGATACCACCCTTAAACTACACCGTGTAAGACCTTATTACATTAAAATTATTTATCATTAATGGCAAGGAACTTAATTAAGCAAAATCACAAAAACAAATCTGATTCTGAGTCTACAGAGTGGCAATAGAGAACATGGTCATAAATTACGTAATGATATATTTTTCAAATATGGAATTCAAAATAAATTAACAATCCAAGAGGGAATAATTAATTACTGAACAATGATCTCAAATTATTATTAAGTCAATGAATAGTTTGAGCCACATTTAAATTAAAAGTAAGCTTGCTAAAACTAAAATGGCCGCCAATTGAATTGGCGTTTCCCGCGCTCCAGCCGAAAGTGATACTTCGAACATTTGCGCTTGCGTGATATTGTGTGCTTCCGTTACTTCTGGGTCTTCGAGTATAGGTGTTATTTCTGAATAATCCGTAGACGGTCTCTTCACAGCTGAAACACAAAACGTCTGTCATACGTTGAAACTAAAAACCAAAGGTCGGAAAAAGGTGTTCCACATACATATATAGATAAATACAAGCTAGAAGGAGCGACAAAGAGTTGTTAAAAGCACCAAATATTAATTAATTACTTTTTCGAATTCCGGAAATGATTTTACTGCATCGTAGGACAAACTGACATAGGACGTCGAAGCTGGATTTTCATTTCTTTAATTTCTTGACATTGGCATTCTCTTTTGTCGATTACTGATATTAGAAGACAATATTTTTGAATCACCTAATTGTAAATTATGTATAAATAAAGATACTCACACAGAGGTTCCGTGGCAAAATGCAAAACAGCGGACTGTTTGCTCCACCCAAACCTGTGAAAAAATTCAATTAGGCTACCTTTTTATTTTGGCAATGATGACAATTTCAAGATTAGAGATATTTAAAAGTGGATCATTTTGCTTTGTTCAAGCGTCAGAAACACTGGCTTCATTTCAGATTTAATTTTTTTACAAACGAAGTTAAAGACATTTGAATAATGTGTATCGTATAACATACGTGTTCTATTTAGTTCAGTTGATATTAAAAAAAAATCATTGTTATATATAAAGTACCTATCGTAATATACCTATACAGCTTGTGTTTTTTTTTTATCGTAAAAATGTGTTAGGAATCGTGTTTTCACAGCGTATAGTATTGATTGAACATTTTCACTGTTTGCGGAATCAACCAATGCCATTTGCGGGTTGTATAGACTCTTAAATCGACGTTGATGATTCAAAGGAAACAAGTTCGGTTATTTATTGCACAACAGTAACCAACATTCAATCGATACTCGACTGAATATTCATCGACTGCCAATACTAGCTGCTTGTAAGCGGGCAACACTTTTGAAAAAAGACAGACTATAGTCCATTCTTTAGAAAACTTGCCTGTTTCTGGATGTTACTACTGCTTCATATACAGTGGATGGCGCGAGACCTCTCAAAGTATACCATGCGGAATGGATTGGGCCTGAGTAACAAAAAAAGATAATTGGTAACATATACAGGCTGCCCCACGGCTATGCCATGCGGATGGAAAGTACCTTAAATACCGTAGATAGAAACTTTTACAGAAAGAAGACTTCATTTTGATTTGAAAAACCATTCGAACTGTATTTAAAGATTTTTTAAATAATCGCCTGTAACGCCTGTAATTTTACTATACTGATCGAAAGCCTCTATCATTAGGATTGTTTTCTTCTAAATAACATAGCATCTTAAATAAAAGGAAGACCATGAAATTTAATATTGTACACGGGCTGATCCAGGGTCAACATGCTGATTTTGATTCAAAACGGACTCGGGTAGTCTCGAAGTCAGACGAGTTTCTGAGCGAGAAGATGAACCTGATTCCTACTATATATTCCTAATTTGTTAGTTAAATCCATTGACTTACAAATAAATGGACGATGGGTCTAATACAAAAATCACGAAAAAAATGTCCCAAGTCGACCTATTTAAACGTAGTGACATGTAAAGGAATATGAAAAAGCTAAAACGTTGAATTTAAATTGTAATGTCATCGCAGTACTGTCTAATTTTGCTTGCTTCGCTGTCAGTCGAACAAACGAAGACTAAAGCGTGAATGACGCTCTGTATACGATTTTAACGCCCTATAAGTTCGGACACTTTTTAGCGCGGACCCCGACGTCCATATAATTGTAAGTCAATGGTTAAATCAAATATTGTTCCGATTAGAAATGTCAAAAGTTTCCAATCGGCCGGTTGTGAATCGCAATTATGCGCCTCGACTCGGAAGAGACGCGGTATCAATCAAAATCAAGCTGCAGGACCTAAACTTAAAAGGTTTGTTGCACTGGCTATAGGTAGTGCCGGTCCCGATAACCAAGAGGTTACTATAATCAAAACACATATCGGAAATACGGGACCGTGCTTGGGTCAGGAAATTAGAGTGCATTTAAATTATAATAGTAGGTATGACTATGTAGAAATACGTGCCATCAATATTTTCTCCTGGCACGACAATCTTCCTCCATTGGTTGGAAGATGCTTCAGTCGTCTCGTCATCCCTGTGGCCGTAGTAGGGCCGGATCCACAAGTTGTATTCTGTAATTAAATTTTTCGTCCTATCGTGCCCTTGGTGTAATAAAGCGACATCTAATCAATGATATATGTATATAAAACAAAAATAAAATAGTTTATTTGACATACAAAGAAAAGCCTGATAGTGATAGCCGGGTTGATAGTTAGCCCGTGACTATCACCTGGCCAAAATGTCGGGAAACTAGGTAGGTGTTAAAAATACCTATTCGTATGTAAACGCGTTTATTCATGTTGCCAAATGTTCGTTTTTCGCTATTTTGAAATAATTTTAAATCTCGTTTTTCTTTTATGTAGCTTATAATTTAACAACTTTATTTTATAATTCACGCTAAATAGCTAAATACCAATTCTATTACCCACTGTACATTTTTATTTTTTATTTAAACATTTATTTCAGACTACATGACCCATATAATATATACCTTAAGTCCTTAAACATAGGTACAAAAAAAAAAGGTACAATGTAATATGACAATAAAATAAACTAAACAACTAATCTACACGTATCACATCGGCGACGTGTGGCGCACTCTGGTGTCAGTTAACCGGCCGCGGAATCGCCGATACACGACACCCTTCGGCCAAAATTCTTCCTTCATGAAGGTCGACAGATGTTCGGTCGGTACTCTTACTACAAACGACTTAAAATTTACGTTGTGGCGGGACTCCAACCGCCCAACCCTCAGGTTGTATTTAGCCTGATGTATTCCACTATCTCCTCTGAGTTCGTGGAGTAATGTAATCGCGACAGGTACAGCTTTAAACCATTGGGTCTTCCAGTAAAGACGCCTTGCTAACTAAGCAAGTATATGCTTGGTGCAGATCTTTTGTATTCGGTTTTTCACGACTTTTTTGCCGTAACGCCTGCTGTGCGAAATCTATTTCTTCACTCAGCCAGGTACCTTTACAGCTACCAGCAGATAACTAGAGATGTAGCTTTTAAAAATTATTATTTTTAAGTTTATTGAAAGTCACGACATTTTAGCCCGCATAAGGGTGACCTTTATCTTACCTATAATAGCGGAATATGAGTCAACTTCCCAAATTAGCGTGTAACTTGTTCCCGTGGCTCTGTTTAATGCGGGATCCACTTTAAACGAAGCTGCGTTGGGTACCCCTGTGAAAAAGGAAAGAAAATTAAATGACTGAGAAAATTTAAGGAGATCGGGACATGACGAGAGCCTGTAACCTTTAAAAACTTTAAATCCCAAAGATCTGAGGGGCACTGCCACTGCGCTCGTCACCCTGAGACATAAGTTGACAAGTTCCATGTGCCTGTAATTTGACATTTTAACAAATGGCGGTGTGACGTTACAATGAATCTTTATGCGTAGACGCCTTTGTGTACCATGCGCGTTACATACTAGGGAGCGACGAGAGAAAGAAACAAAACATTTCCACAATTGATTTAGTAAATATTCACAATTCATTGATTTAAATATTCACGGTTTTTAAAAAACTGAGACTTAATTGTATAAAAGGATTCCTCCTCTTCTCTATCGATCTCCATTCGATTGTATTTTTGTTGCATGTACGTATATTACGCTATTACTCTGGCATTACATTCGTAAACCGATTTCGATGTTTCTTTTTTGTTGGAAAGAACCCTTTTCCCCACCTCAGTATTGGTCCCATTTAAATTGAAGAAAATATTCCACCTCTAAGGGTGGGGATGGATCCAATTTCGTGCACTTTCCGGCAACCTATGTAGAAAATAATCTCAGTACAGAGTACTAAAAAAACCGACCTCAAAAGTACGTGGAATTACGTCTATTTGCTAAGTTTCATTGAAATATCCCCTAGTTTGCCACTACACAGGACTTGATACTGGAGATAATAAAAATAGGTTTTCACTACGACACTACTCAAAGTATGTATATCGAGGGAAAAACGCCTTGAATTGATGAAATAGCAAAATCAACTAAATAATTGCTAAAAGTAATTGCTCCTAAAATAAAGTTAGGCGCTATTTATAAAAATGAATCTTCATGCGTGAACAGCCACCCTTTGAGGTGGATGATTTCCTTCAAAATAAAATGGGACCACTATGGAAGTACCTCCTTTCCAACAAAAAAAGAATCATGAAAATCGGTTCACAAATACCGGAGTTATCGCGTAACATACATACAAAAAAAACATACAGTCGAATTGAGAACCTCCTCCTTTTTTGAAGTCGGTTAAAAAACACAAAGTCACCTCGAAATGTTACAAGAAAACCGCTGTATTCAATAGGTCCCTTACATATACCAATGATGTTTTTTATATCAACTAAAATCATTAGAACACGTTTACTATACGTTTGCAAAAAAATTAATTCTGAAATAAAACCAGTGTCCCCGCCGCCGGACCCAAGCAAAATAAACCGTATTAGTACGGAACAATTTTGAATTGGACCTGAGGTAGCTTCGACTAGTAAGTTTCAAGTGTCGACATATCCAAGACTCAATACGGCGCCCTATTTCCCACGTGAATTTTATGTTCATAGAAATAAGTATTCTTATTGCAGAGCAATTACTCACCGGTAAGTTTAAAAGAAACATCAGCCATGCCGAGGCTGTTTTCAGCTCTAAATGTGTAGTTGCCGAAGTCCGACGGGCGGACCTCGCGGAAGATTAACAGATGTTGGTCGTCTTTTACCATAATTGCTATTCTGGAAGTATCAAATACAAATGTAATTAATCAGGTCCATTCATAAGTAAATAGAGACTTTGTTCCGTGTCTTAGGCATATGGCACGGATTGCTTTAAGGTGCTGGTTCGAATCTATCCGGATCGAACGATTTTTTTCTAAGTGTGCGATCTTTGTATTAATAATTATAACAAACTAGTGGAATAATTTCACAAAAAAAAATTTGAATATCTTGGTAGTAAAACATTGTGACATTCAATAAATTTAAAAGGTTGACATGCTGGTCTGCTACGCAGTGGTCCCGGTTTCGATTCCCGAGTAGGAACAAACATTTGTATGGTCTACAATTTTTCCTCTCGTGAGTTTTGAGTTTGAGTGGGTGTAATTTGTGTTTGTCTATTTGTGTGTCCATGGCACCCGCGATTAGAGATGGGAAAAACTGCTTATTTTTTTAAACGTTTAAATGTTGTGTTTTTATAAAAAAGTGTGCTTTTTAAAATCGTTTAGAAAAACGTTTAAGAGCAACGTTGTGTTTATAGCGAAAAGTAAGAGTAGACTACCAAAGGTTTTAATATAAGTAAGTTTATTTGTTAAACACGAGTTTTTATTTTTTATGACGAATTAATTTGTTTAGAAAACATAGACGGCTGGACTTGAAACATAAACTGTCTCCGTGACCGAACGGTTCCCATAGGTACTAGAGGTCCCAGGTTCGATTCCCAAGCGAAATATTTTTATGGCCTACATTTATTTCTCTCGTGAGTTTGGGTGTAATTTGTGGTTGTCTATGTGGGTGTCACAGGGTGTTCCCTAGTGCGGAGCTATGTTGAGTATGTGCGAGTGTGTGTGTTATAAACACCCTGTAAAAAATTAAATTGTTGAGTATTGAACGGACCAACGCTTACACTTAAATTGAAAAGCGTGCTTATGCGCTTATTTTAAAAAGCAACTTTTTTAAGTGCTTTTCGTTTAGACGCTCGACTCTGCCTATGATACAGGGTGTCCGTTGCGAGCATGAGTGTGTGCGCTGTTGTGTTATGTTGTTGTTAAATATTCTACTTTGATTGCCTACTTATTTGAGGGTGTTAGGGTATTGCACCCGGGGTCTACATAAGCTAGAGCGCATAAAGTAAAACAAAAGGCATTTTTTAGGCAAACGCGTTTCATCGTCAGTCACAGCGTCGCTTAACATCAGGTGAGATTGTGGCCAAGCGTGTGTCTATCATATATTTTTTTTTAAGAATCAAAGACAAGAATTAGGTACCTTTCATCTGTCTTAATCCTCTGCCCATTTCGAAACCACGAAGTCCTCGCCGGTGGCGCAGAGAATTCCAACCTGGCCGTCAGAGTCGCTCGCAGACCGACTGCTGTATGTACGAAACTACGCTCTGCACTCACTTCTGGAGCATCTGATGGCAAAAACAATGATATAGTGCAATCACTTATCAAACTAGCACTGGCTCATAGATTTAAGAAAGAAGTAACGTTGAAATCTTCACATTGATTGAACAATCATTCGTAAGGCTCGACTGATAAAATAAGCTCTGAGTGTCTGGTATTTATAAGCAGATATTTTTCGCATTTATATGTATACGACAACAATTTTAAAGTATAACACGTACGCTTAATTGGTGTAATGAAGCCACGTCAAAAGTGATTTTATCACATGAAAGTCGTAAAAATATTAAGGAAACAAATTATGTATATGTGAAATTCTATAACTTTCCTATTTAAGCATAAAAAAGTAGGTAATCGACTAATTTTGTTGGTGGAGTCTTTAAAGCTCTCTATTCAAAAGTTGTCATTTTTCAGGCCTTATTAGAGCGATCTCACACGATGCGTTGCGTCGGTGTTTCGACGCCTGAATGGTGATGCTGCGTTCTACTATAGTCGTCACCAAATAAGAGGCCAAATTTGACAGCTAAAGAAGGCGATAGTATGTAACTTTGAGTGCGATCAACGATACAATAAAGAAACCATTATTAGCATAATTGAGTTTAAAAAATACATAAATTTTATTGAAACATTTATAATATGACAAAACATATTTGAAGTACTGTTTTCGTACTAATTCCAAAATAAAATGCAATTTTGAGTTACCCCGAAACGTCCTGAAAACAGTTACGTCCTCAAGCTATTTTTTTTTAAATAATAGTCTTGTAAGCAATTAATCGTCGCATTTCACCGAGTCACTTCGATTTCTCGGAAAAAATATTAGAAAACATTTTGAACATTATTTGAGATTGTTTGTTGTTGACATTGACAACTTCTAATAATTAAAATTTCTTTAAATTAAGTTTAAATTAAATTCAATTCTAATATAAAGCTCTGAGTGGCACTGTACCTGTTATGGACAGGCGTGTAGGTTACCATCAGGCGCACGACTTGTTCGTCCCGTCACTTGATGTTATAAAAAAATACAAAGTAGCGAGAGATGTGTGCAAGGAATGTGTGGGAGTGATGCGGGCGAGGAATGTGTGCAAAACGGTATAGGAAACTAGAGGTACAGAAAGTATGACACTAACTGACACTGACACATCGCCACCGCTCACCCCGCCCGCGCATAGCTGAAAAGAGTCCGTAACGCATCCTCGCACCGCCTCGCTACCTCGCACATCTCTTGTGTAAAGGCAGTCTTAGGTTGCGAATAGATCATCAACCATATAGGAACAAAATCCTTCAGCGCGTCTCGCTGGTTAAGTCAAGACTAAAGAAGGGGCCGATGTTAAATTATCAACCTTGTATAACAACTCTGATGAGGCCCCTTCCTGGGTCTCCCACCCCGTTGTCAGCGACGCACTCATACACGCCGCCCATGTGTCGATTCCCAGCCTGGAACTTGAAGCGATCGCGGTGCGAGAGAAGAGGCATTTCTTCGCCCTGAAAATTCATAAGTAGGATATTTACAATCTCAAATAATTCTTTATTTCATATATAAGCAAATTACACTCGATATCGTCATATTGATTAAACTGTACTATTAATTTGTAAGGCAGATGTTTCTGAGAATAATGTGTAAGAAACTCTTTATTCATTTATTTTTAGGACAACCACCAAGACATGAGTTAAATATTACAATGTAGAAACAGTGACATAGAGACATACCTACAAAATTTTGCGTCAATTAAAGGTCGCCATGGCATGCAAATATCGACAGTGGAAATGTCGTAGGGAATATTTTGTCGTAATGGAAAATGTCGCCTACGACATTTCGAAATTCGATGCATCAACGAAATTATTACCCTTGTGTGGACGGTGGAAATTTGATATGTCCTAAGACACATTTCGTCGTAAGGTCATTTTCCCTTACGACATTTCAAATTTTCATTACCGATATGAACACGGCAAAAAAAACAGTTGATTCAATGAAATAAAAAAATATAGATAGCTTAAAGTAATTTAAATAATATAAAATTTAATTATTAACAATAGTTACAATTAATTAATTACTTTTATAAAAAAATGGTAACTCCATTAAAAACAAAATAAATTAATTACAAATATGTGTAAAAGGAAAGTACGAGATAAAAATTTAGGTTAAACTACATTGATGCGGACGTGAGAGCAGACTTGATTGGGTTGCTCTTTGTAAATAAGCATTTGTACACATTTATCATTTAAAAGATTTATTTCAAACAATCGAGACAATCTGCAAGTATTAAACGGGTCACTGCGCACTGCTATGGATTTTTGCAAAGTACATTATTACAGAGGTCAAGATAAGATAGAATAAGATAGAGGTCAAGTAAGAGGAGTATAAGTTACTTGTACCTATTAAACTAGTCAGGCAAACCCAGTTTGGTTTTCACCAGTTTATTTAAATTTTCCTTTTCCTTTTCAAAAACTGTAGGGGTCGTTTTCAGATAACCTCCAAAAATGCGTCCCTTTCAATAACTTTTATGTTACTACATGAATGCTAAGTCGTCGCCTTAATTTTAAGAAAAGAAGAAAAAAATTAAACACTCGTGGAAATCGCAATATTTCCCATCGAGGATAAACTCTAATAACTTACACGTCGATTGCATACCGTAACTTTCCAATTTACTATAAACAAACATATTTTCTTGGGAATACAAAATGTGTTTCAATTTTTCTTATCATTAGTGTCAATTCAACTAAAAGCCTCCTAGTAACAAAAGTCATACCGCATCACCTTCACCCTTCGCACACGTGAGAAGGGGCTCCTGTCAGATTGGAGTGTACACAGTGAAGTAACCGGTGCATCTCCGTTTTAGCAAAAAATCGACTTAAATACCAATTTTAGCGCGAGTGACTAAATCGTTCTCATTAATGTAAAGCAATCTATCTAAATAAGTGTTAAGTAACAGTTTTATAAACATTATTGTACATCAATTGGATAAAGGGAACTTTAAAATCCATATACATTTATAACGGTCCAGCATATTTTAAACACTTGACAATTAAAAATGTATCCAAATTTATTTTTTAAATAAATTTATTTATTATTTATACATTATTGTCGCTCTCATTCTTGTCTACTTTTAAGTCAAATCATTACTTTAAGCCAAACATTTACTTGAAATATAACAATTAGATGGTGATGATGGCGGTGATGATTGTAGTGATGATGATGTGAATGATAATAATGCTGATGATAATGGTGATCATGATGATGATGTTGATGGTGATAGTGATGATATATTGACGTACAACAAAGTTTATATGACATTAACAAAATACTTATTTAGATTTATTTATTAATTACATGTAGATAGATAGATGGTCTTACACGGATGAAAAGGATTTTTACACAAAAAGTTGTATTAAAATATTTGTTACATGCTAAATGTTGTTAAATGTTCTTCTGTGAACGATAAAATGTGTGTTGTAATAATAATTTCTCATTACTGTGCCGTCTATCTCATTTATGTTTATGAGAAAATCGTTCGTGTTGCTGTAATCTCATTCGTGTGACCTAAAATATCGTTTTTTGATGTATTTAACTTAAATATTTCTGTCATTTTATAATTATTGACATTGCTAGAACTTATTTAAACGTTTAAGACCTTAAAACCAAAAGAAAAAAGGGTTTTCGTAAAATTACAAATTTTACAAAAAAGTAGTCACAGTTTTTACACGAACTAATTTGTAGTTTTTGACGTTTTGACCTTCTTAATTATTTCTTATCTTAAAAGAGGTGAGAGCTCAGCGAAACCACTAAACTAGACTGATAAATAACTTTAAGCAAGCA
Source organism: Hyposmocoma kahamanoa (assembly GCF_003589595.1). Lineage (NCBI taxonomy): Eukaryota > Metazoa > Arthropoda > Insecta > Lepidoptera > Cosmopterigidae > Hyposmocoma > Hyposmocoma kahamanoa. Next base: position 400,432 of record NW_020653993.1, read on the forward strand.
CACGAAAACAAAGCATAGTAAATAATTATTTATTACTCACATTCTTTCTCCAAGTAACGACTGGATCAGGATTCCCTGAAGTCTCGCAACCTATGTTTACGAATTCTCCGACCCGGACTTCTACAAAACCGTCCGCGGGCACTGTTCTTATCGTTGGAGAAGCTGGGGAACAGAGAAATACTAGTGATTGACATTTCTTAAATATAAGTTACCGATACTCATATTATGGTGATATTTTCTATTTAATTGTATTTTAAGTGGGTTGTTCTACCCATCAACACGAACTTTAGCTTTTACTATGGCAAGCCCACTAATCCCTAAATCTAATTATATTTAAATTTTTTTTCACTTCGAACTCGATCGATCGAACTTGACGATGGACTATGGTGTACCTAACTTTTTATTTCGATAAAAAAAATACACAATGACACGTTCAACTACGCAATTTGTCGTAAATTATTTTCTTGGTACTTGGTGTAACGGGCTGGTGTCCGCAACTAGACGTCAAGGCGCCTATTTTGCGTGTGGGTAAATTATTTATGTAATATAAATAAATCCGTTGGTATATTTTATTCTTAATATTGATGACATTAAATTTACAACGGTAACTAATTTTAATTATTAATACAATGATCGAACACTCAGAAAAAACACTCAGAAAAAATTCCACGAAAAAATGGCACGGTATGCAAGAAGACGTCGTCGGTTCGAATCCGACCGGATCGAAGGAATTTTTTCTGAGTGTTTTTTCTGAGTGTTCGATCTTTGTATTAATAATTATAACAAACTAGTGGAGTAATTTCACAAAAAATAATTGAATATCAGTTCAATAAAAATTTAATTAAGGTAACTAATTTTGTTTATTAAATTATTTTCATTCTTCGAAGAACTAAACTGATTTGTTCTGGAATACTACCCTAAGTGTCGGGTTGATCAAGTCGTGTGGCTGGTGGTAAGCGACTCAAGAGCTTTAAATCACAAAAATGTTCACTGCCACTGCGCCCGACCCCCTGAGACATAAGTTGACAAGTCCCATGTGCCTGTGATTTCACCAGCACCCTTATTCTTCGAAACCGGAACGTTGGCGGCAGAAATAGGTAAGGTGGCAGTACTACCCTGGACGGACTCTTTCACAAGGAGCTCTCCTGCTACTTAATTAGATAGGTATCGTTGTGAACGTTCGGAATGAATGGAACAGTTGTTTTTTTTTTCACGATATGAGGTATGTCCCAGCAGCCAAACATGCTCGGAAATTTCGCTTTTCTAAGGAAACCCTGTGTCATAGACAACCACAGATTACACCCAAACCTGGGCTCCGTCACTCGCTCAAGGTTGTGCAATAAGTTCCTACCGCTGTGCGCCGACGTCGGCGCAAGCTCTCATGCAAATCTTTTATTTATAAGCATTCGGTTCCGCACGATTGCACACGGCGGGCAACGTTATTTTCGCCTCTCTGCGCGCGTGCTAAAGTTCCTTTTTCCTCGTACTGAGCGCTTGGTGTCATTACTAAGATTTAGTCGGCTATTATAGCGTAAGTATTTTTGATTTTGTATGAGAGTGATATATCTGTTACATAGTAACTATTAAGTAAGCTGTGCCCAAACTCACAAGAGAAATAAATATAGGCCATATAAATATTTCTCCCGGCCCGGAAATTGAACCCGGGGTCTCTGCGTGGCAGTCCAGCATGTATCCATTCGACCTTGGAAGCAGTTTTACACACAACAAAATTACTGTAACTAGTTATTACCGCTAATATTTTGACTCAAGGCAATGAAAGTAAAATATACCCTTGCAAGCGAAATTTTTACCATTATTACTTTTAAACTTTTACTAATACCAATTTTTAGCTAGGTTAAACTTTTTTAATTTTTATTTTACAGTGCATAAATATGACATAGAAGTGACTAAAGAAAACTACCACACAGCCAAGTCATCCGCTCGTTTTTTGAGCGCAATACCTGTATTCGTTTTTTAAATTCCATTTTAAGATTAGAAAAAAAATGTTACAAAAAATGTTTTAAAACTTACACACAATATAGTAAATTTCGCTTTTTTGTAACTTATTTTAGTAAATATATTTGTAGCATTTCGTTGCACTGAGTTCTTGATACGTAATAAAGAAGCACTCGCTTGGTTGCTTACTTCCTGGAGCTTGTCAATAATATATTTATTTTATTGATGGGACTATTTACACCTATTTATTTAAAACAGAATTAAATTAAACAATTGCGACACAGTGCACGACTTGTTCGTCCCGTCACTTGCTATTACAATTATGCTGATGTATCCCAACGCTGTGCAAGGGCATCCCTCTCCCTCCCTTCAAAAAAAATCCGATTTACGCTTGTGTCGTTTGACTGTTGGTTCTCACACGGAGATTCTTGGCACCCCAAATGACTCCAGGGCCGACATGGCTACCGTCAATACCAGCACAGCCGCTGTTGTTGCCGGGTACTTGGGACCTTTGTTAATTATACCAATAATGGTTAGGGAGGGGCATTGGACACCAGTGAGGGGTGGTGGGGTATACAGGTCTATGGGATACCGTTAAACCCAATCCCTTAGTCGGCTTTTACGAATTGCGCGGGATCATAGGCAGCTGATACATTCTGATGTTTTTCTTTTGCTTCCAGATCGGTATATCGGCATGGTAGGGTGTCACTGGATACAATTTTAAAAAAGATACTTACTTAATACATCTACAAAGTGTCCTTGTGTGATGGGTGACCAGGGCGCTTTGCGAATAACCTGAAACAAAATAAAAAATATTGCTTAATTACTAAAATGACTAAATTAATTGAAATGAATACAGGCCTTCTTTATTTTTTATTTAATTATTAAGAAAACCAACGGCGTTACATAAGGTGTTCTATATAGTACATAGGATAAGGGTAAGACTAATGATAGGTTTCCTTCGTAATTAAATATAATTAAATAAAATTAACCAAAATGTGATCAATAATATGAGTAAAGAGTGAACAAGATAATACTGGTTTTAGATGCTGAAATCACACACACACACACACACACAGAGTCTCGCTTGTTGTTTAATGATACAATAAAGTCTCGCTTATTGTTTGATGACAAAATAAAATATCGATTGTTGCTTAATGATAAAATAAAGTCTCGCTTGTTGTTTAATGATAAAATAATAATCCTGGTAATGAAACTACTAAAAAAGCAACCCCTTCAATGTAGCGTCTGTCTGTCCTGTTATCACCTCTAACTTAATAAAATATTAATCTCACGTCTGAAAAGATCCCGCCTATAATTGAGTTTCCTAAATTACAGTATTTAATGACTGTTATACGTTTTGTGCTCGTAATGTACAGTATATAGTAAGGATATATTGAAAAGGGTATATGCACAGCTGTGGACCATTATTAAAGGGTGATAACGGTTGCGAAACGAGTAAAACAAAAACGCAATATAGATAGATAGCAATTAATTAATTTGAAACGAACCGTTTCGATCTTTATTAACGCTTATAAAATTTAAAATGTAGAGATGGGACGACAAGAAGTCTATCGATATATGTGTCGTTAATTGTAAAAGTGAATTATCTCCTCGTAATTAAATTTTCAATTAACGATATTTTTGCAAATTAATGAGTAGGAAAAAAATACAAGTGTGAATCACTGTTTTTAATTTTTCATTGTTTAATTCAAATCGAAGGTATAATAATTTGTTTATAATGAAATATGATGAAATGTGATACCATTTAGAAAAAAATATGAACTTTTACCATGAAAAACGCATATCAAACTTGTATTTATGGGTAGTTTGCTTGGTGTAATAAGGCCACTTAAACATGCAAAATGACAACTTTTCAAGAAAGAAAAATTTTTCGATAACTTTTTTGCTTAAATAGAAAAGTTATAAAATTTCACAAAAGCATAACTTTTTTATGTAGCTCGTGTAATTTTTATGACTTTTAGGTGGTAAAAGCATTTTTGACGTGTGGCCTTATTACATCAAGGTACGAGTTATTGATGGTGGAAATCCAGAAACGCATTAGGCTTATACGCTTTTGCATACATAGGACATCCCAGGATATATTTGTCTTATACAGCGTTGAAAATCAAATTGTTAGTGTATTGACCTCGATGAGGGATTGGCGACGTGTGGCGTCACAATTAGTCGGCGTTAGATAAGTGTGTTTTAATAGCAAGTTATGGAACGGTGACATCACATAACGTCGGATAGCACCTCCCGTCGCCACCATACGTCAAAAATTAATTAAACTGTTGTACTATCATTTTTATCTATGTTGTTTCCTTCAACTTCCACGAAAGGTTATAAATATCGTTAGGAAATTATTAAAATTTGAAACACCTATCAGTATGTCGAAATATAATAAACAGAGGTTGGAGGAACTTTCCTTAAAGTTTTAAAAATACTCAGATGGATCAAGTCTTTTAAAAAATTAACTTGTCTTTTTAAAATAATGAATGTTTATTAAAATAATTTATTTTTATTAAATATCATGATGTTTTAATATAATTCATATATTTTCTATGAAAATACTCCACTTCTTTGTTATTATTATTGTTACAAAGATGGTTTTAACACAAAAAACAATTCCGTCGACTCCAGTCGGATTAAAGGAATTTTTCTTGTTTTTTTTTGTTCGATCTCTGTATCCATAATAACTCAATACATGAACTAATTGAAACATACGGTTACTTCAACATACTCATAATATTAAAAAACAATTAGTAAATATAGGTCGTACGTAGGTGGCATCGATATGACCTTATCCCAACTCTATTCCTTTGTACAGAATTCCCGGGGCCAATTATGCAATTAATCAATTTGTACAAGTCTTTTGAGGCTCCCATTTTGTACGTTTCTTTTTTACAATTCTATCCGACGTGTTTTTGGAGTATAGAAACATGCCGTGAGATTAATTATTCAACTTTTTCAAATGAAGAAATAACATAAGAAACCCATAGATGTTCGTTATAGCAGTATAGGTAGTCGCTTTTAAAAGACAAAATGGTATCGCTCGAAGCTCAATCTTTTTTGAGTTCTTTTCAAGATTGAGTGAAAGTGAACGTGTTCATAAAGTTGAATATTTGTAGTTGTATTAGAATAATGTCACTCCCCTAAAGAATGTGTAAAACATGCAACGAAAGAAATGTTAGCAGTCCTGATTGAGGTATCTTTAGTGTTAATATCTATTCCTACAAAATAAAATGAACTAAAAAGAAAATATAATTAATTAAGTAAGTTCATTTTTTTTATCAGTGTATTCTATTGCTATTTAATTTAAATTATTTATGTAATGTAAATTTGTCAAAAATTTAAATTTAACTTGTGATTGTTGTTTTGAAATTGCCGTCAACACTTTTTGTTGTTGTGTATAATGTATGTACGTACAATGTAGAACACCCAAGTCAATTAAGACAAAAATGTATTGTGATAATGTTAGTGTTGCTAATAAATAAATAGTTGGTAATGAAAAGTGAAACCAATATGAAGAATAGACCGCCTTTATGCCAAATCAAAAAAAGAAAATTAAGTTGCTAACATTCCGTAGTTGTTGCTACAAAAATATATACGTTTTTTAATATTTCTCACAAAATTTCAGATGTTTTTAAAGAACGTATTATCGCGATATTTAGGGGATGATTCTACTCATAAATACGAATATGCTTCACTATAATTTAATTAAGTGTATAGGTATTTAATTAATACCTGTACAATTATTGTTTCTATTGCTAGTTTTTCTTTATTTCCCAAACAGGGTCATGTTGGTACTATTTAAATAAGATCTGTGTAACACAAGGAAGAATAAATACTTTGACTTTGACTACAAAAACAATCAGCTATTCCATCATCATCATAGTCGTTAACAGTTATACGTCCTATGGTTTAAGCCGTAGACTGTCTCGTTGGTCTAATGCGGGTTGGCGACATCACACGTTTCCTTTTTCAACGTGTAGGATCCATCATAATGTTTTCACCTTTGCCGAGAGTATTTGCTAGTAAACAACAAACTGTTTTCTCAATTCGAAAATGTTGAATTACGACAGTACCTATTTGGTTACATGTAGAGGTGGACGTTTACATGAAAAGCACTAAAAAAAATTCTGCATTTTAAAATAAGCACATATGCACGCTTTTCTATTTAGGCATAAGCGTTGGTCAGTTCAATATTCAACAATCTGATTTTTTACAACGTGGTTGTGTTTCAAGTCCCGCTATCTAAATTAAAAAAAAATGTATTCGTCAATGTAGTAGCAAATTTAGTAGCAGTAGAGCTCCTAGTTCATCCAGGGAAGTACTGCCACCCTATTTCTGCCGCCAAGCAGTAATTTGAACATTACTGCGTTCCGGCTTTGAAGGGTGCTGGTGAAATTACAAGCACATGGGACTTGTTAACTTATGTCTCAGGGTGTCAGGCGCAGTGGCAGTACCGTTCATCTTTGTGATTAAAAGTCTGAGTGGCACTGCTATTGTTAAGGACAGGCGTGTGGTAAGTGCAAGTGTGGTAAGTGGTAAGTGCACCAGGCACACGAATTGTTCGTCCCCTAATAAAACTTCTACTCTTGCTTTTCGCTATCAACACAACATTGCAAGCTTTTTTAACATTAAAGTCTATGCGCTTAAACGTTTTTCTGAATAATTTTGAAACTTCAAACTAAAAAGCACGTTTTTTTTAAAAAAACAATGTTCTATCGTTTAAAAATATAAGCAGTTTTCCCATCTCTAGTTACATGTGCTTGCTCTATAGACATTCAAATTAGTTCCATTCTATAATCGAACTAACTTTGAAGGTTCCAAAAGAGGTAAAGTAAAATAAATCACCTATATTCCAGGTTCTAGTTACATCACTTAAATTAGAATTCAATTTACGTTAATGATCTCTTACCTTGCAAAGAATTCGTAGTACCATGAGTTTAGACTTAGCTCTAGGGTTGATATTATGGATATCTTCTTTCTTATTGAAATTATTTATATTTTTACGGATATGTAAAATATTTGAGTAAATGTACTGTGATGCCACAGTCATGATACTACTCTCCTTAAACTTTTCTCTGAGAGAAACCCGAGAATCTAAACGATACACAGAACGAATCGCTCGTTTTTACAACACAAATATGGTTTGAATATCTGCCGCTTTACCCCGCATGAGAATCCCGTAGCATTATTATACTATGGCAGTAACTAAAGTAAACTAGTCTAGCAGTACTAACATCGGTAAACTAACGTATTCTGCGGACTGCGTATGCATCTTATATGTGGAAACCATTGGTAAGGTCACTCCCAAGAAGACGGCAATAATAACAAGGTCTAACTTTTCCTCGTTTATTTCTATGCTTGGACTAGTCGATTTTACGTTAGGTAATTCAAATTTAACACATTTTGTCTTCTTGGCATTAAGCAATAAATTGTTAGCATTAAATCAATAAACTACCTTGGAGAGGGGTGCTGTATTCAATTGCAATAGACTTATAGTAATGAATACATTTCGAGTTCTTAGGTTTTCGCGATTGTTACACACAGGAAATGAAACTATTTTTCCGGATTTAAATCGCGTATATTTGTTTTTTTCAAACAAACCGACGTTTCGGGCCATTTACAGGTCCCATGGTCACGGTTGACTGAGGTGGTACAGTCTTCAACCAGTTATGTCTAATATTGATGCAAACCACCCTATTTTCACTATAGTTACCATAGTTATTAATTAAATACCTTATTTTTAATTTTACAACAACATTTTAACATTTTCAGACATATATTATCTTACTACGTTCTCCTTGACGGTTAAAGTGTATTGTGACGTATTGAATATCATACAAGCGGAAGATGGCAGTTAAACATCACAGGGCTCAGTTAAGCACTAATTAACTGGACGGGGTGGTCCTTAGGTTGAAATTAAATATCAGGAAGATAGAAATTAAAAGATATTATCTCAAGTGCGGTTGACTAGATATGAACATTTATTGATTAGTTATAGTATTACTATGCTCTTCATAAGACAAAAGTTTTCAATTTAGTTACTTTCTGACAAACACTCACTAATTTTATAATTTATTTTATATTTAGAAAGATGGTTTCCCGTAGGTATGTAATAAGCAGTAAACAATATTATTTTAGTATTCTATTGAAGATGGAAATCAGATTTGCTCGTTTGAAAAATAATGTAAGACGTATTTTTTCCAATTGCAAAACTGTTCTTTTAAAGTCGATACAATTTCAAATGCCTTCGATTGATTTCGAATAGCAGTCTGTGTTGTGTTGGAAAAAATATTATTCTAAAATTTAGGATACGGTGTGAAAACACGATTGCTAAAAATTTTAAAAATTTTCACGATACAAAAAAAAAACTGATTTTTACCTCGAAATTTTAGAAGAAAACCGCTATATTCAATATGTATTTGACATATGCCAATGATATCTTTTATATCAACTAAACTAAATAGAACCCGTATAGTATACGATACATATTTTTAAAATACTTTAACTTCATCGGTACGGGACAAAATCGAATTCGAGCTGAGATAGTATCTACTCATAAGTAACGTTCGTTCTGTGGAGCTATCGTGGGTTTCCCTTTTTTATCCTAATCTATATAAATAGTCAAAAGGGCAGTGTGTATAAAGTTTTATACCTGTATAATATATAAATAATTGATTTTAGTTCTAGAGACTAGAAATTTTTTCGATAGGTATCAGGTTGGGGCCAGATGGTAGCCCTTTCTTTTCTGAAGTCAAAGAGGGTTACCTATCAGTAGCTCGAAATGACATTTTCCAAAAATTACGTTTGGTCGAAATTTCATAACCTCGAAAGTAATTTTGAGAGGAAAATGTTTTTTCTTTTAAACCTAACTTAACCTAACCTAACCGAACCTAATCGTGTCTTTGCGATAAACATTCAACATATTCTGAAAGAACAACTGTTTCGTTATAATTCGGTTTTCGGTGTATAATGAACATTCGACAAACGTTATTTCGGACAAAAGAATTTTCGACTTTGTGATAGGTTATCGTCAAAGAGCTCTCCCTCGCTTCTGTAGGACGAAATGTGGGAAAGCTACGTGCTGAGGCGTATAATTCGAAACGATGGTCTTCTATAAGTTTCCCTTGCCAACGCCAGAGTGACTTTTCAATCAAATAATAGCAATATTGTCATCAAAATTATGACCAAGCTTTTCATTAGTGATGAAAGAGACTCAGTTTTTAAGGCCTTTTAAAAAACCTCGACAAATTTTTAACGCCTCACGACTAGCCTAGTCTTTTAACCCTCAAGTCTTGAGTCATAAGACTAAAACTGAAGACTAATTCAGTCGAAGTCTTTTAACTCTCTTGAAAAGACTAAAACGACTAAAATGACTGGCGCTGCATAGCCTCGGGAGTCGCTAGTCGTGTGGCGTGATTTTATGTCTACCCACAAGATATTTATTTTACGATTTTTATTATAAGTAAATAAACGTGATTATTTACGTCATTTTTACTTACGTCACTTGCGTCATTTTTATTTATAAACTTCGGGTTTAATAAAATATAAAATACGTATAAGTCCTTTGCAAACAACTCGAGTCGTTTAAGTCTTTTGAGTCTTTTAGTATAACGACTGAGTCTTATTAATAAAGAATCGCACCCTCAGTCTTAATTTTAGAGTCGAGTTTTACAGGAAAATGGAGTCGAGTCGTTATAAAACGCCTTAAAAGACTGAGTCTCTTTCATCACCTTCCCGAGAAGAACGAGCAAGAAACTCTAGGGATTGCTGTTGTTAAATAAACTTAAATGCTATGGAATACACTTTGAATCATATTTTTGTGGAATCTAGACTCTTGTTGTCTTTCCATACTTCTATATCTAATACATACTCTTCAATTTTGTAATATGACTTTTCAATTAAAATACTTTTAATGTAAGTTTTAAACTTAGGAATGATAATCTTAATATATTCTCCGGAATCTTATTGTAAAAACGTATACAGTTCCCCATAAAAGCCATGATGCCATGAGCCGTACGGCGTGATTTAATTTCTACCCACAAGGTATTTATTTTACGATTTTTATTATAAGTAAATAAACGTGATTATTTACTACATACTACTTGTCATTTTTATTTAGAAACTTCGGGTTTAATAGGACATAAAATAGGTATAAGTTCTTTGCAAACAACTCGAGTCGTATATGTGTTTCAAGTCGTTCTAGTCGTTTAAGTCTTTTGAGTCTTTTAGTGTAACGATTGAGTCTTTTAATAAAAACTCGAACCCCAGTCTTAATTTTAGAATGGAGTCCAGCAAACCATTTTACAGGACTCGAATTAAGTCGAGTCGTTATAAAATGCCTTAAAAGACTGAGTCTCTTTCATCACTACTTTTCATCGCATATTAACACATCGGAGTAGGTACAATTACTTCAAAACCACATCGTATTTGAGAGTGAATCATGAGGAATGTCATACTTCCTTTATATAATGTGGCATTATAATGACTGTATTTTGTAAATTCATTCGCATTTACTTATTGTTTTACATACATTGTACATACATATAATATATTATTCAGAACTAAGTGTCATTGTTAAATGCACTATGTAATAATTTTTTCAAAAAGGTTCTGTTTTTGATTTGACAGTAGGTAGGCATTGGTTTGTATATAATAGAAAAGCATGTATGTAGAAAAGTCAAAGTCGAAGGACCATTTATTCCATGTAACAAAAAAACTACACTTGAAAACGTCATTTTTTAAGCTACTCCTCGTTCACTGAGCCGACTTCCCTAAGAAGAACGAACAAGAAACTCAAGGGATTGCTCTTTCAAATAAACTTAATGATCACATTGAATCACATTTGTGTGGAATCTAGAGTCATGTTGTCTTTCCACACACCTTTATCTAACACGTAGCCTACAATTGTGTAATTATCACACTTTAATTAAAATATTTTTTAATGTAAGTTTTAAACTTAAGTATTGATAAACTTAAATGCTGGAATCTTATTGTAAAATCGTATACAGTTCCCCGTAAAATAATCGTTTACCTTAGTTAACCGAAATCGTGGTACCATGTGTGGGTTTGGACTTAGTTCTAAAGGTAACATTATGGATATCTTCTTTCTTAACGAAATTGTGTATATTTTTACGGGCATACAAAATATTTGAGTAAATGTACTGTGATGCCACAGTCATGATACCAGTCTCCGTAAACTTTTAACTGAGAGAAACCCCAGAACCTAAACGGTGTACAGAAGAAAAGAATAGCTGTATGTATACCCTGGACACTTTGCTTTTATGGTAGTCACATTGTTGGTACTTAAATAGCTATAACACTTATATTGTATTTACATAATCTCGTAAATCTACTAATATCATCAATTTATAGAATTTTGGTTGAAAGATACTATAGATTTTAGTAAGTAATTTAGTAATTTATTTGTACATAAAAACAAATACAGTTAAATTCCAGATAACAGCCATGGAAGTGAGATACATTATATTACACTTTATGGGATACATATGTTTAAGACTTAAACTTTTTCTAAACCGGTTACACTGGCTCCTACACTAGGCGAAGCCTGTCTCGTGGGTAACCAATTCAAGAAAAGATGTACAATATTTATTATATGCGAAAACTTAATAGAGACGAGAAAATTCCTAAAACCAATTTAACATTACTTATTAAATAATAGGAAATTAAATAATGTTACTTACAAAGCAATGAAATTACTTGTGCGTGCTTGTGAGTGAGATTTTAAATATAAGGTTCCATTGACTTACAATTATATGGACGTCGGGTCCGCGCTAAAAAGTGTCCGAACTTATAGGACGTTAAAATCGTATACAGAGCGTCATTCACGCTTTAGTCTTCGTTTGTTCGACGGACAGCGAAGCAAGCAAAATTAGACAGTACTGCGATGACATTACAATTTAAATCTAACGTTTTAGCTTTTTCATATTCCTTTACATGTCACTACGTTTAAATAGGTTGACTTGGGACATTTTTTCGTGGTTTTTGTATTAGACCCGTCGTCCATTTATTTGTAAGTCAATGAGAAACCCGATAATTTGTATTTCTTTTCTGTATAGTACGCAAATTTCAACTTTTTTGATCACAAGAGCGAAGATTTGCAGTGAAATAAAATGGTTTCATGTTTTTATGTTAGAACCAATTACAAATAAATGATGATGACCCAGAAACAAAAATCGTGTTACAATTTAAGGTATTTAATTAAAATTAGGTGTTTATAGGCTAGCAACCCTGGGATTGTCATTGATGACGTCATGATGATTGCAATAATCCGCCATATTGGATTTGTCAGAACACGAGAGGTTAAGTAACGATGTTTAATATCATAATAATGCATATTATTCAGGTGACTTCCTCAATAATAATGCAAATAAGTGTTAGGGAGCCACCACGCTTATTAACGCGGAATTGGTTTGAGCCTGTCTAAAAAAGCTTTATGTTCGTGCCATAAGTGCGAAAGAGACGTTGCGCCTTCCGCTTCCTTTAGGATCGTTGACGCGAAACGCGCGTCTTTTTCACTCTTTTTATATTGAATATAAAGGTTTTTTTGACCGTCTTGAATCTTTGTCGATAAGTGTTATGATGCCCTTAGCCCATATTCTCTTTAAATAAATAATACGACAACAGAGTGGTTGTAAAAATTAAATTACGCCTAAACGGAAAAAATACTAACTCCTTCTATTTATCTCATATGACTTGTGACTGTTAGACTAGTAATTCTTCTGTTTTTGAATGAATAGGTAATTTACATTTTTTAATACGTTTTTCATGCCTCCTAAGAAGTTTTATTTTTGAAAACACCGACAGTCAAAAGCGAAGCACAGAACATTATTGTTAGAATTTTGTGTGAAGATACATATTTGTATGAAGCTAAACCTTTGGGCGAATCTTTCTTTTTATGACGGCATACAGTAGACATGACAAATTTGCAAATGGGCGTAAGGTATCCGCCGATTGTTGCCTAGGATGCGCCAGACACAAGAAAGGAATGGTACGTCGTTTGGGGAGGCTCTTTTCGGGCGAAACGAAACAAAAATGATTCGTTGTTTCGTATTTCGTAGTAAATGGAGCCCCTTCGCCTACGGAGAGGCGTTGGCTCTGTGTTCCGAGGAACTTTTCGAACTGGTGCCTCCGTCTCGTTTCTACCATCGCACCTCCCGCCAAAGGAGTAGAGTCCATCCCCACGTGTTAGATGCCTGGCATTGTAAGACTACGCGGGCATCTCGTTCGTTTCTTCCTCGAACCTGCGAAGTGTGGAATGATCTTCCCCCGGAAGTATTTACTTTGCGCTATGACGTACAGTTCTTCAAAAAGCGTGTTTACAGGGCTCTCATAGACTGGCAACGCATAGGCAACTCATATGATGTTGCAAATGTCCATGGGCGACGATGACCACCTCGTGTAAAATGGTTCGTCTGCTCGTTTCTCTCCTTATTTACAAAAAATAAAACCCCCTGGCCGTAATTCCGAGAATTCGCCGGTGGTTTTGCTTCTAAGGATGAACAATTTCTTGGATAGGAAATGAAACTATTTTTCCGGATTTAAATCGCGTATATTTGTTTGTTGTTGTGGTACTACCTCAGTCAACCGTGACCACGGGACCTGTCTGTACAGGTCCCGTGGTTGAAAAAACAAATATACGCGATTTAAATTCGGAAAAATAGTTTCATTTCCTATATGTAACAATCGCGAAAACCTAAGAACTCGATAATTTCTTGGACATTTTTAAGATCAGAATAATATAGTATAATAATAACACACACACTCATAGCCCCGCACTAGGGAAACCCTGTATCGCGGGTGCCATGGACACACACATAGACAACCACAAATTACACTCAAACTCACGAGAGATATAAATGTTGGCCAAAAAATATTTCTCCCGGCCCAAGAATCGAACGCAGGATGTTGCGTGGCAGTCCAGTATGGTAACCATTCGGCCACGGATGCAGAATGAACAGTCTTGTTTTATAATTATTAATACAAAGATAGGATACAAAGAAAAAATTCTTCGACCTGGCAGGACATGAACCTGAGACCACGGTATCGTAGCATACTTACACGTACTTTAGTCAAACGTAGTGGATCCTCGTCGACATCTTCACGTCAACCGCGTGAGGTTGAGTGTAAGCCAATTTTTTTTTTAAACACACACTCGTAATCGGTCTACGTAGAAGAAAGCAGGAGACAGTGATACAAATGCTATTATCACGTTATACAACATTTAGTAAAGGCAGTGGAAGATATTGTAAAATGAAATTGACATGAAAATGACATTGAAAATGATACTGTGTGAAGAAAGAAATTTGTAAGGCAGTGGAAAACGTTGGTGTACAATAATAAACCCAGATTGTCTTATTACAAAAAAAATCAATCATCAATGTAATGGCATGTGTATCCGAATTTATTATGCTCTACCAAAAGACATTAAAACGTTACCAAATAATTTGTTCTTAGAGACAAAAATTATTACAAATTGACTGATTTTTTAGATAAACGTTGATATCAAATGAGTGCTTAATGTACAATACACACCATGTTTTAAGCAAATAATTGAAAAAATTTCATTTCATTTCAAGAACGCTCTTTAATCATCAGAGGTACACGGTTATAATCCCTGTGGCTGTACGTACATATGTGAATATTTAATAGCAACATCTCTCAATGGTTCGCCCTGTAGTGGAACCTAACTTAGAATTGGGTGTGGATGGTTACTCACTTCACAAAAGTAATTAGCAGTGTCCTCAGCCATCAGAGGCGAGATTTGGAGACTATAGTCGGTGTTCATCCTGAACCGTGGCGGCAGCAGGTGGTGAGGATCGGACGAATCGCCGAGGAGCGTGGTCTCCTTATACCACTTAACGTGGAGCAGTTGATCTGGAAGGAAAAAAAAATTCAGATCCTCGAGTAAACTCGCCTTCACTTTTCCATCATCGGGGGACTAGTACGTACGTTACGGCTTGCAGTTTAAAAATAATTAAGTTTAAATGTCTGAAACGAGTGATTTCAACCACCATGCGCATCCTCAACCTGGAGCGTCTCTGAGGCCTCGGAGACTCGAATTTAGTTTGATGCGACAAAGGGCGGGAAACACGAGGGAAAAAAAGTCAAATGTTTCTCATTGTTTTAAAATAATAATAACACCTGAATATTTTAGCTAAATTATGGGACAAATAAATAATAAAATATATAAGAGTCATATTATAAATATTTTATGACATAATATTTATGACATTTTCCGAATTACCAAGGTGTAATTTCCTATTTATTAAATAATAACCACACATTCATAGCCCCGAACTAGGGAAACCTTGTATCGCGGGTGCCATGGACACACATAAACAACCACAAATTACACCCAAACCGCAGTTATAAAAAGATAAAAGACATTATGACTTTATTTAAAAGTTTTTCGACTCTCATTTTTACGTGATACGGCTTTGTTACACCCAATGCTTCCATTTTATGAAACCGCAGCGTAGCGAATATGCGTACAAAGTACAAAGTACAAAGGTGCTCCGGAATTGTCGGTGTAGTTACCTATATGTTATTCATTCGCTAACTTCGCTAGTTCTTTTTGTTTTTCCTACACATTTCTCACAAGTACACATTATTTGTGTAAGTAAAAACTGGTCAACTTCAAAACATAATTATCGGCACAATAGCATTTCGTGTTATAACAACCAACTAACTTTTTTGTAAGAAGAAACCGTGATCTTAATACCGATACTAGGGAACGTCCATCAAGATCGATATTGATTTGAAACTAAATGCATTCAATACTTATCGCCTTCTTAAAACGTCTCTGGTTATCGCGATGGGAAAAGGGCGTAAAGTTATGTACGTGTGTTCGCTGCGTGTTAGTTACACTAATGATTTTTTACTATTAATCAACAGCTTACAACACGTTTTAACTGATAAACAATTATGTAAATCCTCAAAAAAAATAGGTAAACCCTCTAAATAAATGAAAAATTGTTTGATAGAATAGCAAAACGTCTCAATTTAATCGTCTCAAATACTCAATGCTAATTGAGTAACTATTTTTGAGCCGAATTTTATGACATTACAGCGAACCAACATTGGATCAACTAATGTCAAATAAGTACGTCATGGCACGAAAAAGGAATGAATGCTATAGATTTCAAAGGCGGATTAATTTAGGATTTGGTTTTAGCGTTGGCGTAAATGCTGTTGACGTGATCGTTTTTAAGACGGTACGAATAAGCGAAACAGACTTGTGTAAGTACAAAGTTGAATCGCAATAAGAGTTCATGGTACGGCACCTGGTGTAACCACGCCACGTCGGCAAAATGGCATTTTTTCAGGAGATTAGCTTGAAGACTCAACGAACATGTGGTGTCTAAACTCTATAACAAACTGCCACAATGGTTAAAAATCCTCTCCTTGGTTATGTTTAGGAGGGAATTGTCAAGTCTGTTGATTAAAAAGTGTTCTTACACTGTTGATGAGTATTTGAGTGACAATATAGTGTGAATGAAACTATTTTTCCGGATTTAAATCGCCTATATTTGTTTTTTCAAACAAACCGACATTTCGGGCGCTTTACAGGTCCCATAGTCACGGTTGACTGAGGTGGTACAGTCTTCAACCAGTTATGTCTAATATTGATGCAAACCACCCTATTTTTTCACTATAGTTACAATAGTTATTAATTAAATACCTTATTTTTAAATTTACAAAGAAAACATTCCAATTTACGCTGCATTAAGTTTTACAAATTATTTCATTGAATGAATTTTATTAGGTTCAATTTTTTATTAATTATTAATAGAAATTAGAATAAACTAAAACATATTAATTAGTACTGCAGTCTTATGTCTGTTTGGGATTTTTCATTAGAGGAAATACTGGATCCCAAACTGGTGGTACGGAGAAACCATCTTCCCTGTTGAAATCAGGATGTTTTTAATTTCAATGGCCTCTCGCAGCATCCTGGGTAGATAACGGACTTCTTTTGCAAGGACCTGGGGTTTGTCAACCTTCATTGAATGTGTAGGTTTATCCATGACGTGCTCGCAGACTGCAGACTTGTTTACGCGACGGTGTTTGACGTCAGCTATATGTTCTTTGACGTGGTTACAAATTACTTTCATTTCCTATGTGTAACAATCGCGAAAACCTAAGAACTCGAAATATAGTGTGAATTATAATTTATATATTTTTTTGTTTTTGAAGGGTGCTGGTGAAATTACAGGCACATGGGATTTGTCAACTTCTGTCTCAGGGTGACGGGCGCAGTGGCAGAGCCCTTCAGATCTTTGCGATTTAATGCTCTAAATGGCATTGCAACTGTAATGGACAGGCGCGTAGCTTAAGGCGCAGCACTAGCTCCTCCCGTCATTTGATATTATTTAAAAATATATACATATGACATTGAACAGAATTATTAATTGACCTTGAAATGTATAATTTAATGTTTGATTATTTATTTTGTTAATTAGATTGAACATTAAGAAGGAAAATTTTATAATTAATTCGAAGGAGCTTTTTCTGTGTTCGATCTTTGTATTAATAATTATAACAAACTTTTATAGATTTCTCACAGATGGCGCTACGGAAAAAAAATATTAAAAACCAAAAACAAAGGTCAACAACTAGCACATGGAAAAATACGTAAGGGCTGTTTGTTCGTTCTGTAGCTCAAATGGAACATTTGTAAGAGTGTCAGCTCACCTTGGCTGAAGGCGCTGGTGGCTGGTGGACTTCTGCGAACTGGGATGATAAAAATCCGTGGTAGTGAGCCGTTTAACTCTTGCAGGAAATCTCGATGTAGATGAGAGATGTAGACGTAGAGATGTTTAAATTAAATATTATAATGATAAATGTATTCAAATGTATCTTTACCTACAAACAGCAACCCCTAGAGTTTCTTATTGCCTTACGAATGAGTAGTAGAGTTTAATCAGATTTCAAGTGTAATTTGCTTACCTATGAAATAAGGATTATTTCATTTTGACTGCCGGATCCATTGACATACAATTATATGGACGTCGGGTCCGCGCTAAAAAGTGTCCGAAATTATAGGGCGTTAAAATCGTATACAGAGCGTCATTCACGCTTTAGTCTTCGTTTGTTTCTTCTGACAGCGAAGCAAGCAAAATTAGACAGTACTGCGATGACATTACAATTTAAATTCAACGTTTTAGCTTTTTCATATTCCTTTACATGTCACTATGTTTAAATAGGTTGACTTGGGACATTTTTTTCGTGGTTTTTGTATTAGACCCGCCGTCCATTTATTTGTAAGTCAATGGCCGGATCGAAATAATGTTTCTTCGTGTTTATAACAAACTATTTAGGAGCAATTTTACAAAAAATAATTGAATATCAATTTAATATAAAAGTTTTTTTAACTCAGCTAGATGCCTTCATAACTCCATCTTGTTACCAAAAGGTACCTACTAAATACCCGACTACATTGTCTTGTACCGCGTTTAGCAGTCCTCTCGAATTACTGGTCCATGCCATGACTAAGACATTAATCTGAAGCGACGGGGCCCATTAAATTAGAGACGGTACAGTCGTCTTTTCAATACGGACAGACGGTTATGCGGAGTAAACGCTCATTTGCATTAAAATCAGTGCAGTCGATCTCGGGCCTTCCATAACCTTTCAAAAAACAATCTTATTTCAATGTAAGCTTTTTAAGCTTATTATAATATTACTCATATTCGTACCATGACAAACCTATCAACCAAGTAATGTTTTATTGTTAAATTGACTGAAAGAACCATTGACTTACAAATAAATGGACGACAGGTCTAATACAAAAACCACGAAAAAAATGTCCCAAGTCAACCTATTTAAACGTAGTGACATGTAAAGGAATATGAAAAAGCTAAAACGTTGAATTTAAATTGTAATGTCATCGCAGTACTGTCTAATTTTGCTTGCTTCGCTGTCAGTCGAACAAACGAAGACTAAAGCGTGAATGACGCTCTGTATACGATTTTAACGCCCTATAAGTTCGGACACTTTTTAGCGCGGACCCGACGTCCATATAATTGTAAGTCAATGGAAAGAACGAATGATTTCCCTATATCGTCTATTCATTACTAAAAATAGGAAAGAAATAACGCTATATAGACTGTATAATGCCATCTCTTTCTTTTTTGATGTTCCGAATCGTCCCATCGTAGTATAATTTAAAGTACTTAATATTATTTACATTCAGAGAATTTTAAATGCCAAAAAAGAAAAGTGTGTAAATAATGAAATCTATTAAAATTACGTGAAATTACAGTCACATGGGACTTATCAACTTATGTCTCAGAGTGACGGGCGCAGTGGTAGTGCCCCTCAGATCTTTGCAATTTAAAGCTCTGAGTGGCACTGTAATTGTTAAGGACAGGCGTGTAGCTTACCATCAGGTGCACGATTTGTTCGTCCCGTCACTTGATGTTATAAAAAAAGAAAAAAATTGTTTTTCAATTATTTTTCTGCATTTTCATGAAGAAAAATAAATAAAACAAGCTGAGTCTTGATTGTCACGTTATGAATTCGGAATTATAGTCTAGTGTCAACTGTTAGTGTGGCCAAGGATAGATAGATGGCGCTGTCATAATTCTACGTAATAAACATCGCGTACTTTTATTTAACGAGAAATTATTTCGTATGTACTATTAAATAAAAAAATAAACAGAATATTGAAGAGATATATGTAAATAAATAAGTTCAACTTAACTTTTAATCATTACAAATCAATAATTAGACAATAAATTCGAAAATAATATTGTTTCCATTGCATCCGTGTAACTATTCTAAGATTGCTAAATTTGACATAACAATATTACTTTAATGTTAAAGTCGCCTCATAGTACGAACTGAGTGAATGAATGGTGAACAAAGCTGCCAATAAAACACCATAGTTTCAACATTTTAATAAGATTACTTTAAGCGAGTCATGGTACGAATAGTCAGTGTCAGGTTAAAGTAATATTGTTTTAAGAGGTTGTGGTAAGCCCCCAGTAAGTTTAGGGGTGCTTTGGTAAATTAAGCGTTCTTGAGGTCTAGAACTAACATAAAAAAAGTTGGTACTACATTTATTTTTCACTTCTCATGCTCTAAAAGTCAATATGGCCTTACGTAGCAAGAGTAAAGTGCCTAGTTTTCAATTCACTTCGAATGACCTAGACAAACTCAAATAGCCAGCTAATATACTTGTTCTAGTTTGTGCCAAAAGGTAAAAGTTCAATAAGTGAAACAATATAATTACAACTTAAACAACACTTGAAAATAAACACAAAAAACAATAAAAGATAATTTGACGTAGTTAAGCAAAAAGGATACGATCCACAAAATTATCAGAAAATATGTTCCAAACGGTTCCTAAAGTCTAACCTCTTAGATCAGCAAAATATCCAACACATGAACATAAAGAAATATCTCTGGAGTTGCATGACATTATAAGTTTTGAAAATAAAACAACAGTGAGAAACATTTTTAAACTTCAAACTGCCACATCTGGAAAGTGAGTGGACGTGGATTGGATCCTTTTTGTTTAACTACGTCCAATTATAATTTAACATTATAATAATTCATCAAAGTACTTAAATAAACTTATCGCATATCAAAAATATAAAACAAAATACAATAAAATAATGCAGGATTCTCAGAGGGAGGTATTAACCACTCTATTTTGTTACTTCCTTGAACTTTCGGTAAATATACAATGTCTATTCCTACCTCTGATTATACGGTAACTACATGGTAAATTAAGTTCTTTGTTTAGTTAAAAAAATGGCCGTAACCAGTAATCAGTTCAACTTGTTTCGTAACACGCATGGATGGTAATTTATCAAGTTGATGCCTTAAAGCCGGTTACACATTCTATTTGTTTTTTTAAGCTATCGTCTAATTGTTTATTTTGTATATTATTTACCAATTGCTTCTATTATTGGGTTAATGCTTAATAGTATAATGCTTTCTGACCCAGACGTTTTAATTTGCCTTCCTATTGAATCGATTCGCGTGAAATAAATAATTATAATAACGCGCACACAGTCATTGCCCCGTACTAGGGAAACTCTGTATCGCGGGTGGCATGGACACACACACATAGACAAACACAAATTACACCCAAACTCACGAGAGAAATAAATGTAGGCCATACAAATATTTCTTCGGGCACGGGAATCGAACCCGGGACCTATTACGTGGCAGTCCAGTATGGTAACCGTTTGGCCACGCAGGCAGTTAATTCTATACAAAAATCGTTAGATCATATGCACTTGAATCGATCTTGCGTCTGTGTGTGTGTTTGTACACGTGTGAGTGAGTGACTTACATTACAATGGAGATTTATAACACAGTTTTTACTTAGTCAGGACTCCAGTTTTCCTTCACAGCATTGTTAATAACTATATTTGTACTACAAACTGCCGTTGTACTCGTAATATTACGTATCCTTGTCATGATAAAACCGCATGTGATATACCTACGTCAAATTGTTTTTGTCGCACGTCAAGTTGCTTTTATCGCGTGAAAATCATAAAAATAACACGAACTACATGAAACAAGTTATGAATATACACGCGTATAAAGTAATAACCCCGTAAAAACCCGCAATTATTGTATTATATTTTGTTATACATTTTTGATGTATAACAAAATATAATACAATAGTACAATACTTTACTACTATTGTGTTGTAAACGAATACTATACGAAACAAGTTATCAGTTGTTTAAAAAAAGATTGTCGTATAAACGTTCTTCATGATTGTTCGTACAAATAAATCATACAAAATCCAAAGCCAGTTTTCTAATTTTATGCCTTCAATCCTTCCACTACATCATTGTACGTAAAAATATTTTACATTGTGTGTAAAAATAAGTATTTTGTTTTAATTTTTTGCCTTTTTTTATTTAAGCGTAAAAAATTCAAAGCATTGTTCTTAAGCCATCAAAAATTTAATTAACAATAGAAAATAATGAGCCTATTATTGCGATCCGGTTTTGAAGAGGGTGCTGATGAAATTACAGTTACATGGGACTTATCAACTTATGTCTCAGGGTGACGGGCTCAGTGGCAGTGCTCCTCAGATCTTTGCGATTTAAAGCTCTAAGTGGCACTGCAACGATATGGTTAGGCGTGTCACTTACCACCAGGTGCACGACTTCTTCGTCCCGACACTTGATGTTATAAAAAAAGAAAAAAAAACCTTGTTTTAATTATTTTTCTGCATTTTCTTGAAGAAAAGTAAATAAAACAAGCTGAGACTTGAGTGTCACGTTGTGAATTCGGAATTATAGTCTACGTGTCAACTGTTAGTATGGCCAAGGAGTACATGAGCAAATGTTGCTGTCATAATTTTACGAAATAAACATCAACATTTTTTTATATAAAAAAAACTCTACAAAGATAAATGACATGCTGTATGCACACAGCCTAAGCAATGATTAAGTTGTAAAACAGGTGGGAGTAAAACGATTACTTAATATAAACTTAAAAAGTTCAAAGTGGGCATCAATAATAGTTAAGGTATACTTGTCTTACTTATAATCTTACTATTTGGGGTTCACTCGGTAAACGTTTCTTTCGTACAAAACTTCTTGACCTTACAGAAGTATTGGTTACAATAGCAACTGTGACATTCTAATATTACAATAATAGTATATTATTGCAGAGGCCGGGAAGTAAGGGATTGCTGGACGAGTATGAGTTGCAAGGACGAACGCCAGCGAGGCCTTGTATTAACACGAGGCAAGCAATCCCCGTTCCCGCCGAGGCATGTATAGAAGTTTTCTCAAACAATGTGAGGACATAAAAAAAGACTATAGAGATGAAGATGTATAATAGAAAAAGTAAAAAATACTAATTAACGATAAAATTAATACAATACAATTGGTAAAAGAAAATGTTATTGTTTTTCCAGGCGCATTAACACTACCTAGTCTGCTGAACTTCTGATGATGTGTTATATTTTCGTTATCGCTCTTTTCACTAGCACTCATGTTCGCGACCAAAATACAAAAACGATGAAAAAACAAAAGAATATCAAAACACTTTAGTCTGATGTTACCGCCATTTTCTTTTTTTTTACGTAAACGGTACAGGTAGGTATTTTTAATTCTCGCAGTTATGAACACTGGGCAGTTGGCTGTATGAGATTTTCTTTTGTTAGGTAGATTTTAAAGTTTAGAGAAGAGGACAGTAATGGATGGATATAATAGATATAATGGATGGTCCGTAAATTACAAACTTTCCGTGTTCGTTTTTAGGAAGTAATGCAAACATTTCCGAGCATGTTTGAGAAATAATAATAATTCGAATAGTTTTGTCCGCAAACAGGTTAATTCCAGTCAGCCCCGCTAACCACTTGAGGCTAAGTACCTGTACAGGTATCGGCTGTGGTGAGGTTTTTTAAAAATCTCTCACTAGATGTCAGTAGCGTAAGATGCGTAAAGCATCGAGTATATAACCAGAAATAGAGACGAAATAAGCGCCATATACTCCTGGTAAAACATTAGAGGTACAACTCTTATAAATATCAACTCTCGTTTGCACTGAAATATAGACAGGCCAACTACTAACCTGTGTGTAAGTCTCCGTATATTCCAAAAAATATTCTGTATTTATTGTAATAAAGGTTCTATTCGATGGTGCGGGAAAAACAGAAAATCTAATTACAAAACAAACGGAATCACATTTCATCGGTAATTAAGTATTAAATATGTAATTTTGCAATTTTCGTCCATTACAGCAAAGCTCAAGTTAACTGGTCGATTTGAAACAGTTGACGACACCCATCAATTGTTTCGAACTCAGGCTAGCCAATCAGAGCGCATTTGTCACGGTAATGATATGGCAGAATAGTTTTCAAACAAATTAAATGACATTTCGTCTCTATTTCTGGTTATATACTCGATGGCGTAAAGTCAGTACAAAGATATGTAAAAGCTAAATACACCCTAAGGGTCGAGCGGTTGGAGTCTCGCCACAAAGCAAATTTTAATTCGTTTGTGGTGGAAGTACCGATCGAATATCTGTCGACCTTCACGAAGGAAGAGCTTTGGCCGAAGGGTGTCATATATCGGCGCTTCCGCGACCAGTAACCTGACACCAGATTGCGCAACACATCGCCGACAAGTGCAATACGTCGAGATTAGTTATTTAGTTTATTTTATTGTTATATCATATTGTATGTATGTTAGTCCTTAAGTATATATTATATGGGTCATGTGGTCTGAAATAAATGTCGAAATAAAATAAAAATAACAAAAAACACATAGGAGAATTTCAACAACTCGGTAACTTGATCTGTGGCTCAGTTGGTAAGAGCAATGCTACGGTGCAGCATGGTCGCCTGGGTTCAAGTCCCACCGGGTCGAAGAAATTTTTCTGTGTTCGATCTTTGTATTAATCATAACTTGCGGCAGTTACATTTCTATTCTAGCACAAATGCAAAAAGAAATAATTCAAAATTAATCTTTTAGGCCATAGGAGAGGCGAGAGTCTACATAGATATCTATAGATGAACGAACTAGAATTTGTTGTTAAGAAAAAGAGTGTCCCTATCGTCCGTCTTTGCCATAACAGGCGTTATGCCATCATCATCTCCATAGCTTCAAGTTCTTAAATAAAGCCTCTACCTTACAAAGAGCTGTAATTTTTCAAGAAGCAGTAGAATCTTATAAAAGAGTTCGTCCAGGGAAGTACTGCCACCTTGCCTATTTCTGCCACTAAGCAGTAATATTACTGCATTCCGGTTTGGAAGGGTAAGGGTGCTGGTGAAATTACAGGCGCATGGGACTTGTTAACTTACGTCTCAGGATGACGGGCGCAGTGGCAGTGCCCCTTAGATCTTAGTCGTTTAAAGCTCTGAATGTCAATGCAACTGTTATGGATAGTCGCGTCACTTACTACGAGGCGCACAACGTGGTGTAATAAAAAAAAACTAAGTAGCCCAATATGGTCGCTAGACGAGGAGATCCCGGATCCCCACGAGGACCAATTTTGGTAAATTAACTTTTCTAAGACGATCATGGGACTTGTTAACTTATATTCTAGAGTGACGGGCTTTCAGATCTTTGCAATTTAATGCTCTGAGTGACACTGCAACTGCTGTGGACAGGCGTGTCGCATAATACCATACGCACGACTTGTTCTTTCCGTGAGTTGTTATCATAAAAAATACTTTCAATTTCTCTGTATTCTAAATAAAACCCCTAAAACAATTATTATAACTGCCTCCGTGACCGAACGGTTACCGGACTGCCACGCAGAGGTCCCAGGTTCGATTGCCGGGCCGGGACAAGTATTTGTATGGCCCACATTTATTTCTCTCGTGAGTTTGGGTGTAATTTGTTATTGTCTCTGTGTGTGTCCATGGCACCCGCGACCCAGGGTTTCCCTAGTGCGGGGCTATGTTGAGTGTGTACGTTATTATTATTATTATTAATTTCCTCATTTCTTTCATACATGTATATAGGAAAAAAAATGTGGTTGATAACCCTAGAGACAAAACTTCAAATCGTCGCCTTACTTTCTTAAACTCGTACCTTAAAACACACAGTTGCTGAAATGCTAGCCATTACGCTTAATGCTGGGCAGAGCCACAGCGCTGATTTTCAGCTGGAGCCTGAGAAGAGGTAGATGGCTATGCCTATTTAACAAAAACTAAAAAGAATAACAAGGATTTGATCCGTAACCTAAACATTTAAAATAACAATACCAAATTTATAACATAATTATTACAATATGCAGCGTGCTTTTAGACAGTATAAAATTAATAATAATAATAATAAGAATAATGTCCGAGTCATAACTATACTAAAATAAATTAACAACTAGCTTTAGTGATTAATGCAGTTCATTTGCCCTATTAGCGTAAACTCTTTAATGCTTTTGCGAAAGCCAGATAAAGAAGCTACATCGCGAATAGGAGGAGGCAAATCATTCCAGATTTTCGCCGCGGCATACTTAAAGCTCCCTTGAAATGCTGCAGTTCTGTGGCACTGGACAATTATAATAAAGTAAGCATCCAAATCAACACCCTTGATAAGAAATTTAAACTAAATAGAAAGCTTTGCCATCTCCTGAACAATCACCCTTTATGAGATACGAGTTTGGAGAAAGTAAGGCGTCGAAATAGTGAACCAATTTTATTAACCAATAAATAAATTACAAAAAAATACGAAGGTTTAAAAAAATCTTCATATTTAAACAATACCAGACAATAAAATATACAACCAACAGTACCGTCATTCATATCAGAGTTGTAGCACAAAAGGCGCGACCTTTTGTTGCGCGCACGCATATAGACAATAAATAACACATTTTCCTATCTACAGCTGCAGATTACCATTGTACCATTTCGATGCATGTGCATGGGGGTAGGGATTAATAGAAGGGACAACACTGTTAAAGATTTATAAGACGGCATTCAAAGTGAAAAATTGTATATTTTGACTGAGATGGTTCGTCCAGGGAAGTACTGCCACCTTACCTATTTCTGCCGCCAAGCAGTAATGTGTAATGTGAACATTACTGCGTTCCGATTTGGAAGGGGAAGGGTTTTGGTGAAATTACAGGCACATGGGACTTTTCAACGTATGTCACAGGGTAACGGGCGCAGTGGCTGTCCCTAAGATCTTTGCGATTTAAAGCACTAAACTGCACTGCAACTTTTTTGGACAGGCGTGTCGCTTACCACCAGGCGTCACGACTTTTTAGTCCCGTCTCTTGGTATCTGAAAAGTCAATATCACAGTCTCACATGTCGAACATGTGGCTAGCCTGTGTCAAAAAAGGTAACAATGTCATCATTTGGAACACAGGCGTCATTGTGTGACACATCCAGTAGGTACTATGTATTATTCGTATCGGTCAGCAGCTTGTTAGTGACAGGAAGGCAGCAGATTTAAATCTTTGTTGGTCAATTGTCGACGCTTGTAGCACGGGCCCCAGCGCCACGCGGTGTTGATCGTAATCACTACATTTATTTGGCGTAGGAACTGGAGAAGGAAGCTATCGAATATCACGGAATAAACATCGAAATTGAAGTGGTATGCATAAATAAAAATTTATTAAAAATTAAAATACAAGAAAATAAAATTTTTCTTGCTTACGAAATTGAGCGCTCGAGAAATGACCAAGCCTTCGCATATTTTACATTAAAAAAGTGACTCCGTATGAAGCGTTCCACTACGAAACGTGCTAAGAGGCTTGTCGGTGATTAAAGGCGAAGCTTTATAGCCTTGAATAACCCCCTTAAGTTGCATGCTCATCAATATTCTATAGGACATATCACGGAGAGTGTGGGAGGGAATTACAGGAATTTATTCCGCCATAATTTTTTTTATGGTACTAAGTGACAACACACCTGTCCATTGCAGTTGCAGTGTCACTCAGAGCTTTAAATCGCAAAGATCTGAGGGGCATTGCCACTTGACTACGTCCGTCACCCTGGGACATTTAAGTTGACAAGCCCCGTGTGCCTGTAATTTGTGACCATGCGTCACATTCCATCAAGTGGGGCGGAGGAGTTTTTGTGAACTTATGTCGATGATACTATTTTGTTAGAAAGTGGGTACCTCAGTAATGGTCCCATTGAAATTTGAAGAAAATATACCACCTCTAAAGGTGACAAATGGGATGTTTTAATTACTTACCTGTATCAATAACAGTGCAAGGAAGGATCACAGTGTCATTTTCATAGTTTTTCACTTTCACGGTCACTCCTTTAAACTCACTCATCAGTTTTTCACTCAACACTGTCTGTGATAATAATATCACTAATAAGTGCAATGTGTACATTTTGAATATTACGTATTGTTTATTTTTACTGAAATAGTATAAATATTATTCCTTAGGTAAAAGATATTTAAAAAAGCAGTAATAGCCTGATGGTTTTATCTACCGTCTCTCAAGCAGAGGCCGTGGGTTCAATCCGGACTTGCACCTCTGAGTTTTTCGGAGTTAATGAGTGAAATTAGCTGAATCGGATCCTTGTGTACACGCCACAGCCGCACACATGTCAGTATAGTACTATGTAACTATGTTTTTACGATGTTTTTCGTGTTATTTCTGTTGTAGTTGTATTAGTCATTTTTGTGTTTTTTTTATAATGTGGCGTTGCACTGTTTGGTGCACTATTTGTTGCAAATGGTTTCTATTTCTATTTCTAAATTTAAGAATCTATGCTACCTCAAATGGCTTTTATTGATTCCGCATAAACAGTGAAAGTGTTGAATTTACTTTAGAAAAAAAATTATAGTATAATTGAGAATATACACTGGTAGAATACGGTGTAAAAACACGATTTCTAAAAATTTTAACCACAGAAAAATTAAACTCTTAATTTTAAAAAGGAAAACATCGTGATGAAATCTACACGTCGAAGAAGGTTCACAACTCTCGGAAAGCGTATGAAATCGCCAACTTACATTGGGCCAGGGTGGCGTATTATGGCCTAAGCCGTCGCCTGAGAGAAGACCCGTGCCCAGCAGTGAAACGTATAAATGGGTTGATGATGATGATGAAAGGTATTATAATCTGATACATTGATACAGCTCTACAAACTGGAAATGAAACTATTTTTCTCGATTATTTGTCGCGTATATAGCCTGGTCTAAGATTACGCATCCGATAACAGTAACTAACTAACTAACTTCAGTGTCATTTTGTAGTGATTGTTGTGCGGAAATGTATTAAGAAATGATTGAAAACTAAGATACTGCTCAAGTCTGAACGTTTTATTTTAAGTATCAAATCGCCCGAAAACTCGTCTAGAGGTCAAGCTGCAAACGAATCTAGTCCTTGCAACATATGGGTTTAGTAACAGTTTTATTCTAAAGTCAAAGTAAAAAAATCATTTACTCCATACGTAAAATAAATTTACACTTGAAAATGTCACATTTACGTTACTGCTCGTTCACTACGCTGACTGTCCTGAGAAGGATGTACTAGAAACTTTGAATGCTATTGATTACATTTGGAATCAAATTTGTGTGAAATCTCGAGCCATGTCGTCTTTCCATACATCTTATCTAACACGTAGTCTTCAATTTTGTAATATGACTTTTCAATCAAAATATTGGAAGTAAAACGGCTTAAGTACGCAACTCGACGTGTTGCAAGAGTCCGCGCCTAGTCTCAGACCGTTTTTTTTTATAATACTGTACTTCTGAATGAAATTTCTGTCGTTGTGCCTCGTTCTAAGTGAAACATTTTGCAATCCTCCTGAAATTTTGGAAGGTTTAACAGACCTGAGGCATGTGCTGCGATTGTGCTTGAAATTATCGGCAGCAAGAGCGCCTAAAGCACCACTACCACTCTAGCTGAGGTATGTACTCTTAGCTCTTAATGACCCATATATACCGAGACAAAAAATCATATTACTAGAATGACATGGAGGAGATTCGTGAAACCGATAAACGAAGTCCTATCAAAAAAGGTGTTACGTACTCTTGGTAGCGCTACGGCTAAAAAGTCCTTGAAAAACCAAATACAAAGATACGACGCAAGCACATAAAAAAATCGTAAAGTCCGCTGGTTCGTTCCGTGGTTTAGTTGGTACAGCGTCTGGCACGGTATGCTAGAAGACGTCGGTTCGAATCCGGCCGGATCGAAGAAATTATTTCTGAGTGTTCGATCTTTGTATTAATAATTATAACAAACTAGTGGAGTAATTTCACAAAAAATGATTGAATATCAATCCAATAAAAATTTAATTAATACAGTGAATAGTGACATCTCTCGCCAGGACTGGTAGCTGTAAAGGTACTAACTGGGTGATAAATCTTTCATTCACAACGCATTTCACAACGCTTGCGTCGTGTCTTTGTATACTTTGTCTACGGATGAGTCGAAATAGTTCTATTGCGGTAATTTTAATGTAGCCATTATACAAATTACGAACGCCGGAAAGCGATCTTGTCGTATCTCGAAAAATAGGACTTTACACCGAGGCCGAAAAACTATTTAAAAAAATGATTTCTATAATTATTGATACAAAGATCGAACACTCAGAAAATATTTCTTCGATCCGGTCGGATTCGAGAGAAAGAAAAATTCGTGAGGTCCGTTGGTTCGTTCCGTGGCTTAGTTGCTACAGCGTCTGACACGGTATACAAGAAGACGTCGGTTCGAATCCGACCGGATCGAAGGAAGTTTTCTGAGTGTTCGATCTTTGTATTAATAATTATAACAAACTAGTGGAGTAATTTCACAAAAAATAATTGAATATCAATTCAATAAAAATTTAAATAATACAGTGAATAGCTAGAATAGAATAGAATAGTTTAAATAAATAAATAGCGACATCTCTCGCCAGGACTGGTAGCTGTAAAGGTACTAACTGGGTGATAAATCTTTCATAGATTTCTCATAGATGGCGCTACGACTAAAAAGTCGTTGAAAAACCAAATACAAAGATACAACGCACGCACATAAAAAAAATCGTAAAGTCCGCTGGTTCGTTCCGTGGCTTAGTTGGTATAATGTCTGGGACGGGATGCTAGAAGACGTCGGTTCGAATTCGGCCGGATCGAAGAAATTTTTTCTGCGTGTTCGATCTTTGTATTAATAATTATAACAAACTAGTAGAGTAATTTCACATAAAAATAATTGAAAATCAATTTAATAAAAATTTAAGTGCATCGTCATAAACCAAACAAACCAACATTTTGGGCTCTTTACTATTGTGTAGTGTTATATTTAACACTACACTCACAATTATTGGTGTGTGTAGTTTCATTGCCAATGTATAGCAATCGTGAATGGCCAAAACCGTTAGAGACGCGTGCTCAGAAGTGAGATGTAAAATAGGTAATGCTGTTATGGAACTTATTATGGCAGCATTTACATCAACGTTCAACAAGATTGTAATAATACATTGTGTAGGACGGTAAGTAAGAAATACTAACGAGGGAGGGCCTATTAGAAGCCCGAAAAGCTGAAGGCGAGGGGCCTTTATTTACCGTCCGTGAAATGTTTTTTATCACATTTGCTAGGAAATAAATACAATGTTTATTTCTTGTTATGTATACATATGGTTCACAACACAACAATTATGCATTTTGCAAATGGCTGGTTTTGTGTTCTTTTAAAGACGCATACAGCCATGACGGACTGTAAAAAAAGTTTGCTCAATTTCAATACAGAAAATAATTTAAATTAATTTAAAAAAATTCTTAATAATAAGTATTTAAGTAATATGTGGCTGAATTGCAATTAAATTTCTGTTTAGATAACAGTTTAAGCGAATGTTTTAATTTTGAAATTATGTAACTTCCTTGCTTGAACTGACCTATGTGAGGATGTTGTCGTGCCCCAAATTAAAAAAAACTCCTTACCGACCATGGCTGTATTGGGAAGAAAAAAGACCCGAGGTTTTTATTTGGAGCATTATGGTCAAGTTAATACTTACTATTTACGAGCAAGTGTGATGAAAAACAAATTTTTAGAATTCTAATTTTGAACGCGCTTTTAACGTCTTTGTTCTTCTAAACCTCGATAATCCGTACTGTTTTTTAATTGAAAGTTTTTGTCAACCTCGACGACGCGGGTGATTTAAAAAAAAGATTATTTTTTTTATATCGTTCACGGTGTGCACTATAAAATTGAGACCGGATTTATGGTCGGCTGGCTTTCTTTAAATTAGGACATTAATTCCCCTTTTTAATTTATTTGATAAGAAAAGGCCGAGTCCAGGCGAGGCTTTCTTTATTTAGACGAGACTGGTTTACAACAAGTGACATAAGAATAAGGACACGAACCCACCGCCTGTCAACCACGTCCGTCAAAGAAAGATCACAGTCCTATTAAATTAAATGAATTTAAATACGTTACCACAAACACTCACACCCGAGACAATATAGAGAGTTAGGTTTTCTAATTGACCCCATATTGACCCGGCCGGGAATCGAACCTCGGATCTCAATGATGGCGACACCCTGAAAACCGGTGTGCAAGCTACTTGAACTCGAGGTCGTCAAAATTTCGGTCGTCAAAAAATAATATATTATTCCGACAAGCACAGAAATCAGAAATTTTGTAATTACACCGTGCATCATGCTTTATTGTTTATAATAATTTCAACTGTTTAAAGTTTAGTAGTTTAATGGCCACCTATTGTTTTTTTATATATAATAATATCAATTAATATTTTTTTAATAGGGTATCATTCACTTATTAAAAAAAATAGCTTAACACTTTAACAAAAATTGAGATCACTTTGACAATATAAATAAGTTAATAGATAATTCAGGGAAAGAAACTAGAAATGTTTTTGAAAATTTAGCTAAAGATATTCCCGCTTCCGTCGTTAAAATAAATTATATTTATAACACCTAAAGGCTGCCTGGAAGATCTAGTAATAAACTAATATAGTGTGTAGTTTGTTGCATTTTGTTTATTTACTCTATGGTCTTGTAGGTAATGGTACCAATATTGTAGTGTCTTAATTTATACACAATTTTTTTTTAAACTAGAAAGAACTTTTACATTTTCAACAAATCAAGTATGGCCGCCGTGAAACGCGCGCGGTTTGGCGGGAAACAAACACCCAACTGTCATTGCCGGAGCATGCGCTTGCGACGCTCTACGCATTGATCTTGATGATTACATCTACAAGAGGCACACTGAGTTCAATTTTATTATATCATTGAGCCATTTATCTCTTCCTTTTTCCCTTTCTATCTTTTGGAGACTCGTGTCAAGAAGTAACATGTATACTGGCCTGGATAAAATACGTGTTACTTTTGAAGTAAAATATAAATAACAGAATACTTTCTTTTTTTTTGTTTCTTATGTTCATTGACCAAAATACAGAAAAAATGCTTTTATGAGGTGTATTAAAAATATAAAA
>NW_020653993.1:438254-468419 GCF_003589595.1 Hyposmocoma kahamanoa
GGATTGTCCACCTTACCTCGCAGGAGAAATACGTAATGGAGTAACTTTTATCGGAATGGTAGATACTCCCATAGTACCTAAATACTGACCTAATTGCGGTGAGACCCGCTTCAAAGTTTCACAATTTATCACAGATTTCGAAACGTTAAAACCTAGTAAGGCCCACCTCGACTTGTTCGCGACCAGTCAAAAATCTTGTAAGTCACTGTACTTGAGACTTGTTACCCCCCGTTGACACGGGATTTTATTTGCAGTACAAATCTTACCGAATAAATAGTGGCGCATACGTTAGATACAGAACCATTCATACGGTGTTTGTCCTGCAAAAAAACGTTCACAAATTTATATGTTTATCGAATACGCAACGGACTTGTCAAGCAAATTGAATGGGCTTATTTTACATGATAATTAAGTAAAAACTATACAAATCTTATTAACATATGGCCGGACGTAAGCAGGTGAAACCTTTTTTATTTAATTTAACAGCTTACATTAACAAACGTGGGTTAATACTCATTAGCATTCTAATATTTCTTAATTACAAGTTATTGGTTTTATTTCAAACGATTTTAGATATTTTTTATGTAGGTGATTTAATTGTAAGCTTAGGCTATGAGCAGCGATAGTAATTTTACAACTTATAGAGTCGATTATAGCTCCGTCTAAAAAACTAGTGGCTGATTGTAATTAAGCTCTACAGCTGCAACCTGCTGCTGGTTAAATTACAGACACATGAGACTTCTCAACTTTGTTACAACTGTTAAATGTTTTTGACTAATTACAGGTTTCTTATCAGCATGTGATTTATTTTTATTTTAGTGCTAGTCATTTAGTGACTAACTACGAATTTTTTCTAAGCGTTCGATCTTTATTAATAGTTATAACAAACTAGTGGAGTAATTTCACAAAAAAATAATGAATATCAATTCAATACAAATTTAAATACAGTTAATGGCGACATCTCTAGCCAGGGCTTGGTAGCATTAAGGTTACCTAACTGGGTGACGAAATACTTTCATAGATTTCTCATAGATGGCGCTAAAGCCTAAAAATCGTTGAAAAACCAAATACAAAGATCCAACAACAAGCATATACAAAAATTTGTGAAATTCGACCTTGTGTTAATAATTATAACAAACCACGAAAGCTTTATGATCAAAAATGTCGACATCCTCTATTCAAAATTGAACCTTACTTTATTGACGTTAGCTTTCTTATTTTCAGTTTAAAAATTGACGGTTAACGGACTTGCCACACTTAAAAAAGTAAACGCACCTTTTTGGCTCTTACTTCTTCATCTTATCGTATCGATACTTCTTTTATTGGACTTACTGACCCTGAATAATACGTTGTTACCTTGACCGCACTGCCCGTGACCGCTTAGAGATCTTCCCTCGTACAGGTATTAGGGCACAAGGGGCACAACAGTAAGTGCTGCATGGACTGTGTTGGGGCACCGCAGTCACATTGGGTTAGACAAACATCCCTGAAACCCTATTTACACATCTTATCTCTACAGCGTCCTACCTCAGTGCGGAGAGAAGGCTCTTACTGCATGAAAATAAAGCTTTTTCTAATCGACTCAAGCCGTTTCCGTATCGATAAGTATGATGTCTGCCTCATATAAATGTAGATTCATTAAAAAAAACACTAAATTACAGTCAAGTAATGAACACTGTCGACTGTCGACAGAAAACCAACCCCTATCGGTATGCTGTACCTGTTGGCTTGTGCTGCCCCTCCGGACATCCGTAGAGACGTGACTAGCTCCCCGTAACGCTTAAAAAAAGAGACTGACCCGCGGCACCCATTACACCATCACGTGCCGGTAATCCAGAGGCTAAAGAGTCGCCATAGCTTCATTAAAGAAGTATACCCTCTGATCGGGGAAATTAAGCAGGCCCGTATAAGTCTCTGGAAGTCACTCATCCCGCTGTCGGAACACCTCCCTCCTGGGCATGATCTGCCTTGGCAAACTTTGGAAGTCCCTAAATAGACTGCCGACTCAAGTCGGCCGAAGCACGAAAGTGCATGCACGGGTGGGGTTATAGCTCGTAGAGAGCATGTCCGTGAGGTGTCTCTCCCCAAACAATGGACACATCTTTTGTCATGCCCTGCGTGACCCTACACCTGCACACGCGAGGACCTGTACAACGCCACTGATATTATCTCAGTCGCTAAGTACTGGTCCTCACAAATATAAACGTCAGAGTCGACACGCCAAGACGAAGAAGTAGAGCTCCTTGTGAAAGAGTTCGTCCAGAGAAGGACTGCCACCTTGCCTATTTCAGCCGTTAAACAGTAATGTGAGGATTACTGTAATCCGGTTTTGAAGGGTAAGTAAGCTTGTCAACTTTGTCTCAGGTTGACGGGCGTAACAGGTAGCTGTGTCTCTCTGATCTCTGTGATTGATCTCTGATCTCCCTTACCATCGTGCCCAGGAGTGCTCGCAACTTGTTCGTCCCGCCACTTGATAATAAAAACAAAAAATCTTTCAATTATTTCCTATGATAAACTTAATTGGGTTTCGCCACCTGATATTTAGGTATGTACGCAATTTGGTGTATAATCTTCTGTAGCTGACTATGTTTTTAAATTTCTGTATCTGTTGAGTTTTAAGTAAAAATAATTTTAAGTTAAACTTTATTTTACCATTGTTTTATTTTATATAATTATTACAACCGCCAACCGCACAATGTATTCTTCTGAATGATAATCAACAGTGTTACCATTATCACCTTTTTTATTTAGATAAATAATATTATTTACATTGCCATTTAATAGTTATTAATTTCCTTTTCCTTGTATTGCATAATGACATAAACTACTTAATTTTAAATTGATTTTTTTTAGTAGCAACCATTTATATGCACGTGTGTTATTTGATATGATCTATCGTTTATTAGTTTACTTTTATTAAAGGTGTTTTTCGTAATTAAGGCTGTTATTTGAGGGCCGTCTTGTTCCCATACTAACGAGCTGGTATTGTATCGTACAGGGCCGTAGTTGTTACCATGGTTGTTCGTGATGCAGGTTTTTTACATATCAGCGGACGCTAATGCGGATGCTTTTTTTGGTATTTAAAATAAACGCGACGAAATGATCCGGTCAGGGATTGAACACATCCTGGGTTTTTGCAAATATCGGCATCCGCATACAGTGGCGGATTTTCATTTTAGGGACGGCCTAACGTGAAAATTCACTGATGATAACAAAAAATAACTCAAAGTACCTAAATATTCTAAAGGCTCACGCACATTGTGGCGGGCCGCACTGCACCGCATCGTATAACAATAATGTTCCTATAAATCACTATAGATATGTTACATATGTATAATGTAATGTATAATCAATACATGTTATCACTACCGCGTCTGTCTCAACTCAAACAAAGACAAAACTACTGAACGGATTTTCATGCGGTTTCCACCAATAGACAGAGTGTGTATTATAGTTAACTAAATTACTGAATCCATTTCGATAAAAGTTGGCAATAAAGTAAATTCATCATATAGCCTACCGATAGACTGTTTCTGGAACGTTTGTAAATTATTCTAGCGTGCCTTTTCGATCATGTCACGACTCGAACATCAGCAATGAATATCAGCATCGATGGATGCAGATGTTGATGCGGGTCTTTAATTTATGCAGATTATCCGCGGATACGGATGCTGAAATCAGCAAAACCGTAGCAGTTACAATGAAATACCTTGCAACACTTTGACGATGTCCGTGGTCGAGTGGCTTGCACATCGGTTTTCACGATGTCGCCACCTCTGAGATCCCGCGTTCAATCCCTGCTCGGATCAATGTAAGAAAACTATATAAACTAATGTATATATTATATTAAAAGAGTGGGTCTGATCTTCCTTTATTTGTTTCGTCCTCTAAGGGCTAATCGGTCGGTCTTGTCAGCTTTTGGAGGAAGTGTGGTAGACTAAATTTTAATTGAGTGTAACTAGCGCATAATAATTGTCTTGATAGATAAATGTACGTCATTCTATTAAGAAATTAGAGTTGTTTTTCATTTCACTCGAGTGCACAGCATTAACATTGTATCTTTCTCATTTTATCTTATGTATAATTTGTAATGATTATTTAATATGATCACATTTATTTTATTAATTTTGTAATGAGTAAGTGCCTTCATCACTTTGCCATGCCCTTACAGGATGTCACATGTATATTAGCAAGCCATTGTACCTAAAATAATATAAATGTAACAATGCAATAAATAAACGAATTGACGAATGATAGAGACAGATGAGAAATGAAGACATACTACCTCGACACCAAGTACACGGTCAGAAGGAGCATGATAAATATTAATTTGATCAAAAATAGATGTTACAAGAAGATGACACGCCAGTTATGGATAATAACTTACAATCTGAATTCATGCCTGGGGTCAGACATGTTTTTAAAAAGCCCTATGATACGCCGCCAGCTTGATTGGACGTAATTAAACAAGAAAAAGAAATAGAACATCAATGATTTAACACTTTTACGATTGCTTTACTACGAAGTCCGTTTAAAGTTAAAAAGTTTATTTCGATGTTAAAAGTTTTAGTTTCGTTGTCATTTGTTGTAAATTAAAACTTTATGTCGTTATTTGAAACTGGCGATTCACGCTTATCGTTTAAATAATAAAACTGTAATAACTTATCAATATTTTACATATCTTGGTTCAAAATCACCAAACATAGCTTTTTTTTATAATATCAAGTGACGGAACTAACAAATCATGCCATGGCATTGAGTATATAACCAGAAATAGAGACGAAATTTTATTTAATTTGTTTGAAAACCATTCTGCCAAATCATTACTGTGACAACTGCACTGCGATTGGCTAGCCCGAGTTCGAAACAATTGACGAGTTTCGTCAATTGTTTCACTTCAAACAGACCAGTTTAACTTAAGCTTTGCTATAATGGACGAAAACTGAAAAATCACATATTAATATTTAATAACCGATGAAATTGTTTCCGTTTGTTTTGTAATTAAATGGTATGCTGTTTTTCCCACACTACCGAATGGAACAGCTCCTCATGGTTCGAGATATTATCTTTATTACAATAAATATAGAATATTTTTGGAATATACGGAGACGTACAGGGTCAAGAGCACGTCAAGTCACGCACTTACGACTTAAATCCAACTCTATGCCGCTTACGATAAGAATGGTCCAAAGTACAAAGTGCCAAGCTTGATGTGCTCTTGACTGTACACACAGATCAGTTGTTGGCGCTGCACTATTTCGACAAAAGAGAGTTGATATTTAAAAGTGATTATTATTCATTTTTATTTATTCAAAAAAAGTTTATACATTTACAACAGTACATCTCCCGCCAAACTGGAAACAGTTTGTTGGCGAGCACGCTCTCACACATTATATGTTAATTCTTAATTAATGAATTAATAGCGCACAATAAAAACAACAAACAACTAATATAATAAATATAACTAAACTTAGACTTAACTTCTACTAACTCCT
Organism: Hyposmocoma kahamanoa; assembly: GCF_003589595.1. NCBI lineage: Eukaryota > Metazoa > Arthropoda > Insecta > Lepidoptera > Cosmopterigidae > Hyposmocoma > Hyposmocoma kahamanoa. The sequence continues at coordinate 443,750 of NW_020653993.1, forward strand.
AATAATATATTTTTTAATTTAGATTTTAAAATTAGAACACTACTTACTGGATTTTTCCTAAGGAAACCTATATTATTAAAAATATGTGGTACCAGATATTTGTTTAGCCTTCGTCCGTCATAATTGACAGTCCGAGGTTGCACAAACTGTCCTTCACGAATCCTCCTAGTCCTATATTTGTAATATGTTATATTTAAAAGTGATATAAGGCCCATTTGCCTGATGAGATGCCAGGGATGGATGGCCCTTATTTCGTCTCTATTTCTGGTTATATACTCGATGTGCCATGGTAAGCAGCATACCGATCCATAATAGTTGCAGTTTCACTCAGAGACTAACTTGAGCTTAATACAGAGAGAATGGCTTCTTTTGAAAGGTTTGAAGGTACAAATGAAATTAAAAGATAACTTTTATCCTTAAATAGGAGTTATAAAGTTTCACATAAACAAAAGTAAAGTAAAAAGCCCTATTTGACAGCTAAGGATACGACAGTATGTAATTTTGAATGCAATCAGCGAATCAACAAACAATTATTAACTTAAAAAAATACATTAATTTAGTGAATCATTATGATTACCTAATTAGTATGATAGAACATATTTCAAGTATGATTTTTCGGACGAATTCCAAAATTAAATGTAATTTTGAGTTAAGTCGGAAACGTTTTAAAAACAGTTACGTTTTTCATTTTTTTTATAATAGTATTATAATGAATATTAATCGCCGAATCAAATCAATTTTATATAAAAAAATATTCACTTTTTGATAATAATTTTGACAGAGATGTTTACATTGATAATCAATTATTATAATAAATAATTATACCCACTTAATAATGTTTTAGATTAATTGTTAGTGATCAGAGATAAACTCTCCAGTATTGAGTCAAACTAGTTATGGTTCTGTATGTATCTGATAATGTTATTGAAATCAGTGCTAATAAATAATTAAAATAAAATACATGCTGTGACACTAGCTCAACTGATGGTTTTGCTTATCTTCTGATGAAAGTGAATAAATATTTAAACTATTGAAGTCTTTCTTGTTTTGCTCCAGAATTTTGCTATTTAACTATAGATTGTCATTGTGATCATTGTACTTATTTACGTAATATTTATATTAAACTCTATCTAAATAAATGATAATTTATTTAGAACTGAAAACCAATGAACCGAAAAAATAGTCTAAACTAATAACAGACACATAAAATTTCGAATCGATTTCTCGTGAGAATGGTTTAACTTAGTTACCGATATGTTTATTTCTTAGTTCACATCCCTACTTACGTTGCGATGACAAAGGTTAAAAGGTGCCTCATGTTCTTATTTTGTGACGACATAAAGTTCGTATTATTTTTATGGCCATCGTGTCATTGTCATAAAAGCACTTTTGACATAAGATCTCATGTGACTTTATTATAACAAGGGTATGGCATATGAACCCTGATAATGACATTGTAGAGGTTTATCATTATATTTCTTGACGTATCAGAAACTGTTTACGGTACGCTTAAAAAAATGTGTGTGATGTATGTGCACAAACACCTTACGCCCTTAATAAACGTACAATAAAAATAATTTACATTTAAATCATTTACTAGAGAAAAACACGTCCTCTCGCTTTGAAAATTTAGAATGGAGTGATACATGATGAGAGAAAGCACGTCCACTCGGGTCGAGAATTTTGATGGAAGTGACATAATAGTAATTCTCTTTGGGAGTGACGACAGACGGAACGAAGCAAGAAAAGATTGACGAAGAAAAGGAATAAGAGGACGATTGAAAATTTCAAAAGGAAGTGGCCAAGAACCAGAGAGAAGGGTGATAAAAAGGTAGAAAAAAGAGGTCACATCGCCACGTATGTACACCTTAAGAGATTCTGTATCAAAACGACAAAGCCCGAAAGGCAATTGATTCTTCAATAACTCAATTGGTCGTATACTTCGAGATATGATGGCACATTGTGACTATACTGCGTTACGACCTTTGATCTCGCTTTTGTAAGGGGTCAGTATGCACTGTATATAGGGTGTTAATAATTGTTTCGTAGTTTTGTACCATGTTACATTGCAGATTGGGAGACCCAAAATATATATTTTGATGTATTTTGACCACAAATCGGATTTTCGATATTTTTAAGGTCGTTTTCGAATTCTACAATTTTTTTTTTATTAACTAACTAAATAAATAAATAAATAACGCACACACTCAACATAGCCCCGCACTAGGAAAACCCTGTGTCGCGGGTGCCATGAACACACACATAGACAATATAATAAAAATATTTCTCCCGGCCCAGGAATCGAACCTGAGACCTCTGCGTGGCAGTCCGGCATGGTAACCGTTCGGCCACGGAAGCAGTAAAACTAAACTTCGCACGATAAAAAAATAACAAAGTTCTACAAAACTGTATACACATGGGACTTATCAACTTATGTCTCAGTGGCAGTGCCCCTCAAATCTTTGTGTTTCACTCTGAAACTGTCATGGACAGGCGTGTCGTTTACCATCAGGCGCCAACTTGTTCGTCCCGTCACTAGGTATCATAAATAATTTTAAACATAATTTAATTTTTTATTACGTTTATCTACAGAAAACCAATTTCGTTTGATTGTAATTATAGATAATTTATAGTAATTTTGTTTACTCTGTTCCGTAATAAATTCTTCAGGGGTATAGATAGGAGCTTATTTAGAAACTATATTTTATTTATAAAATGCAAATGTCAAAAATCATGCAATGAATTTCTCCGCGTCTGCATCTCACGCTTCAAAGCCTACGCTATCACGATACCATTTCGCCTTAAGGTCAGAATGTACAGTACATGTACAGGCATCTTTTATGCGAACGTAAGAGCACGACATACATAACGAGCATAACTACACGAACATCAATAATTTTATTGGATCTTATATTTGAAACGTCCTGTGTAAAATGATGGACTAAAGATGAATAGATTTCCGAGTTCATTGAGGCAACGTTAAGTGATCAATTCATCACGACGAGCGACGGCGACGTTTTACTGCATTGTCGACAAATTGTTCCTTGTAAAATTCCAGTACTACTACTAACATCTTACTTCATTTACTAAAGATCTTTATTAATACACTTCAAAAAAAGTTAAATTTAAAATATTTTTCTCCTTGTATTTTCATTTTTTCAGTATCATCATAGTACAGTAGCGCCATCTGCTCTGTAGTATCAAAATCTCTTACTATTAGCTACTCGTCAACAGATGGCGTTATTATCAAGGCAAAAAGTGTGAATCCAAAGCTTCAAACGTATTCCAATTAATTTTCATTTTACCAACACTGGCACAAAATGTCCGACGGCGCTTGTCAAAACGTCGATTCGGATCAGATTTGTTGTAAAAAACGTAAAATTTCCGAGTTACATGAGAACAATGTAAACGAAAATCAGTTGAAGTTAGAAGACTTTATTCCGGAGAAAGTTTTGAACAACAATACAAATAGGAAAACGGTCTGTGTGCAAGGAAAATTTAAAGACAAAACTGGCGTGGGTTTGATTGTATTAGAGAAAAATGCTTTCAAAGAAGAAGAATTAGACGAAAACGGTTATTTTTCTGAGGATTCAGAGCTTCGCACGTTGTTCCAGAACGATATTTACGGCAATTTCGAGTGTTTCCCTCGATCTTCCATTAACGGTAAGAGCTTATTTACTCCCACTTAATATCATTTTCACTTTCAATATTTCCAAGGTTCTTGTTATACGATTAGTCATCAAGACAATTCTGATATTATTTCTTTGTTTCGATTCTAAAAGCCACATTTACTGTATAAAACCCATTCAATCTTATCGCGAAATATATCTGAACTTCTAAACTAGTTGCGCCTCGTGCTACAATCGAATTATTACGTTAAAATCGTGTAATAGTTGATAACGTACACGTATGCAATAATAAACGACTCTATAATTATTAATTAGTCAACTACTTGCTTTTGTGCTTTTAATTATTTTATCTCTGTCATTAAGTATAATAATAATGGTAAGTTATTATCATTTAGTGTAACATTTCTCATATCACAATGTCAACTTAAGAAAATCAAACAGATTGTACAAACATAGCATAATTAAACTATACATAATAAATTCAACATGGCTAGCCTAATCTACATGTGGCAGTTGTTTAAGAATAAGTGTCAGTGTTAAATTTTCAATTTTGAAATTGGCTTGTGTAGTGAACAGACTTACTCTCGTCTTGGAGGAGTTCTAGAGATATAAATTTATTGCTGAAATTTGCAACTATTGAAGGTTTCCATTGCTTTCATGTCCCACCATTTTGTTTCTCGGCAATTCTGGCATTAGCTTGTTTAGTAATGACAAAACTTTGTGACAATGTTCACCTTCATCACCATCCCACTTTTTATCACCCGTCTTTACTGGTTCGTGACCACTTTTAATATTTTGAATCATTCTCAATTGCCCATCTCCTTCGCTATTAGGTTGGTTTGAGTCTTCATCACTGCCATCATTTGTAAATGTTCGATTCCCAGGCCACGAAAAATATTTGGATGGCCTACATTTATTTCTATTGTGTCTTATAACTCGATCCACGGCGCCCAGGATACCGGGTTTCCCCAGTGCAGGGCTATGTTGAGTGTGTGCGTCATGTATTCCTAAATTAAACATGTTTACTATTAAAGTAATATAGATTTATAGGCTCTTTTGGAATGAGTATTGTGTATTCTGTTTAGTCTTGTATAGGAAGTGTTTTATATTATTTACATTTCTTTTATAATTTTATTTGTTACAGCCTCTTTTTACAATAAAATATGTGGACCAAGCATTCTGCATTCTCTTTTCGCTAAACCTAGGCTACTGAATGCTTCATTTATGTGCACTGTGGTCATATTTTGAGACGTACACACTTGTGTTCATTTTTAAAACTAAATTGACAACAGGAATACATATTAGGTCTTTGTGCTTGTTCTTAGTCTGCAAGCACCCTAATTATTTTACCGATATTTATAAATACTACGAACTGCCTGTAATAGGAAAAATCCAGGAAGCGATATATTCAGAAATTATTCAAGTATTTGTGGTGTTATAAATAGGGCCTTTATTGAATCACTTTTCTTCAAAATCATTAGTTATTTTGTTATTGCTTATTAATTGTAGCTCCATTGTTCTCAGAAATATGTTCAGTCAGAAATTTTACTAAAGCCCTTACAGGTTGACGATGGCATTAGTAACCCGTTCCATTCTAATGTGTCATTTGACATTATAATTTTCTTGCTCATCAATTTGCAGTGTTTAGTAACTGCAATTAAATTTTACCTTAACGGTATATATGTATATAATGTTAATATTTGTTTACCGTTAAGTATTGCACATAATACATAAGAATGAAATTGATATAACAACACAATTGTCAACTTCCATCCAACACGAAAAGTACTGTAATTTTCTGGTTAAAATCATCAATAATGTCGAAAGCAGGGTTCAAAATTATCAACAAATTTAACTTCTTTGATAATTATCCAATGTATAACTGATAATTATCTATTCTGATTCATAGCTTTGTCTCTTTAATTTTTGACAGTGAGAAAACTAAATAAACGTGAAGAAAAATCTTTGGAATAAACAATTTGGTTTGTAACTTTTTATGAGATTGACATTTGACACGTTTCTATTTTAGTTGCCAACTAGACTACCGCAAATTCTGTCGCTAGACAGAAGGCTTAGAAGTCGCAAGTTGTCGTTAAAACTATATTTCCACTCCTTATGGAAATTCTACTCTTATGGTGCCCATCATAAACTTCATTTCATTGGCAAGAACTTTATGGTCATGTCACAGATAAAAGACCAGTTCCCATTATTCCTGCGCGACTGGATAGACCGGAGGATATCTAGCTTATCCTCTATTAGTTATCCAGACTAGCACTGGAGATATCAGTCGCAGTGTCCTGAGACAGTGTCCAGACATAGTTTACAACCTAAAAACCAATATAATCCTACCATTGAGTAGAAAATATATGAGATAAGATGAAATCATATTAAATGTTAATAGACGAAACATAACGAAACGTAATTAAAAAGGCGCCAAAAAAGTCGCTAATTTTTTCTTGTCGCTAAATAGAAACAAAATGTCGCTAAACTGGCAACACTGGTTTCTATGCGTCACCGATATGGACACACGGCACAATGTTGCTAGTTTTATTGTTCCAATTAATTCTATAATTACCAAGATAAATATCAAAATCGAGATAACTGCCACTGCAAACCTTGATTGAAAGTATCTTGAAAACAGTCTTTTGACAGATCTTATAACTAAATTACTTCTGCTAAATCAATTTACTTCATAAACTTGTATGGAGATAAAATAGGTGTTGAATCTAAGAGGTTACAATAGGTGTTTCATTCCACTTTTTTTTCTAAAATATCTTTAGATTTCATCCTTTGTTACTTAAGAACTTGTTAACGTCACGCTCCATATCATTGTTTTTATAATGCAAAGATCATGGCCCATAATCTGACCCGGTTAATGGATGTTTGCGTACAAAAACCACATTAGTTTTAAATTATGAAGATCTAAACCACTTTTTATTTTATGTAAAAAAGAATTTTGAGCTATAATTTGATATTTCTATTGTGGGGCTATAAGTGTGTGCCTTATTATTAGTAATATATTTAATTATATATAAATTTTTTTCCATACAATTAAATATATATATATATTATTATTATTTTTAATTATTATTATTATTTTAATTTATTATTATTAATTAAATATATGCAAATATTTAATTGTATGAAAAAAAACTGCGCGGTCATTTGTAGTAGAACTAAGACCTAAATCATTCTCTGGGTGATCATTAATTTTTTGTATAAAAATTGTACACTTTTTCTTAAATCCAGCTATTTCTCATTTGTGTATGCCATGGGCATGGTTTTTATACGTTGGTGGGCCATGACCTTTAACATTTTAATTTGTATTCTGTATATTGTTTATTTTTAATTGTGAACTTTGTTCTTTCCAGGACTAAGAGCTACTATAATTTTCCCAGCTACTGAAAATCACATCGTGAAATACAGTCGGCAAGAAGTCCACCTCGTTTCTGAGACTCCAGAGTTGTATCAAACACTGACATTGCCTCATATTGAGAGTAAACAATTTAATATACAGGTAACAGGAAATATATAATTTTTTTACACAGCATTCTCATTACTACGATTTGTAAGGCCTTAGCAGTCAGAAATCCTATAATAAATTTATAATATTATATTTCTGTTAAAAATTTTACTGCAGTAAGGCCCTATGAATAGTTGGCTAAATTTGAAAACCTCGTAACTCCGTTTTTGGATGAAAACTATTTTTTACTCTTCGAGCGCTATATAGAGCAATTAAAGCTTATAATATAATTTCTGAACTCTTTTAGATATAAATTAAAGGTACAATCATAGATTGTGATATGTCTTGTAATTCACATGAATTACGAGATTTACAATGACAAAATGCAATACAATTATGCAAAAAAGCTTAAAAACATTAAAAGCATTACTGCAATTGAACAGCACAGATGCATTAAAACTTTTTTGATGTATTTTTTTTTTCACCCAATAGCTTACAAATACTAAAATGGCAATTTGTACAGATATAAATTTAAACAATGCTAAAATGGGAGACTGCTGTCCAAGCTAGGTAAAAAAACCTGTGTTATGGATCACCAGGAAAGCTTCTAACTATTAACTGTTGATTCTTTAAATGTGTACAAACTTTTTGCCGTACAAATAAAATAAATCAGCAATATTATTTTCCAGTGGGTATACAATATCTTGGACGGCAAAAAAGAACAAGACAGAGTGATCTACGATAACAAGTGTGAAAAAGAAGGATTTTTAATTGTACCTGATTTAAAGTGGGACGGGGTAACAAAGGAGACACTGTATTTGTTAGCAATTGTCAGACGTAGAGGCATTAAGTCTTTGAGGGATTTGAATGAGACTCATCTACCGCTTTTGAAGAGAGTTAGAGACGAAGGAAAGGTAAGCAGATTTTCTAGTTTGTTGTTGGCTAGCTGTGACGCGTGCGCTATTTCGAGATGAATTACTGGACTGAAAGTTGCCCACTTGTTGTTGTTTGAAATTAGTATACAATGATGTAGAAATTCTATTAGTCACAAAATATTTATAATACTGGAAGAATCTTATGCAATTTACATTTCAGAAAAAGTTTACAGAATTTCTCATATTGACATAAGCCAGTACCTATAGTATGAATAATGATTATTTATACTCAGTAGAGTACTAAAAAACCGACCTCAAAAGTTCGCGGAATACATCTATTTGCCAAGATTTATGCTCTGACCACACAGGGGCGGCTTCGGCCGCTGCGTGTTACAGTGTGGCATGCAAAAAAAAAAAAAAAAAGGGTGCATATGAACTTGACACGTTTAGAGGTGGAATATTTTCTTCAAATTTCTCTTTCTTCAGGATCAATACCGAGGTGCCCTCTTTTCAACAAAAAAAAAGGAATCATCAAAATCGGTTCACATATCGTATCACACATACAAAAAAAGAAAAAACTTAGTCGAATTGAGAACCTCCACCTTTTTTTCAAGTCGGTTAATTAAATGTCCAAAATGTAAACAAAGAGACGTCAGACGACGCCATAGTGATAATGTGTGCTAAACCTATTTTTAACGGACTTATTTTCTCCAATTTTAGTCTTGCATAAAGGTTACCAAGTTTAAAATTACGTGCGCGTTTAAACTAGTTGTTTGCACTATACAGATGTCACGTGTGTTACCGAGACGGCTCACTCTTTTGTTCTATACTCTAAAGACGAAGCGATAAGACGAATCGGTGCAAATAATATTTCGCCAACTAAACATTGTTTTTTGATTATAAATATTGTATTGAACGAAATTGAGTAACAATATATAATGCAAAATGTGAATCGTTTTACTTTCAAAAGATTTCATTCTCATTATAAACTTGCGCGAAAAGCTTTATATGAAAATCGAACTCGACAATGTTCTGTGGGTGCACCACAGACTATAACGACACGTTCTCAACTACGCGATTTGTCGTACATGATTTATGTAATATAAATCCGTTGGTATATTTTATTCTCATTATTGTTGACATTAAATTGACAACGATAACTAAATTTGTTTATTGTCAAAAATAGGACAGTGCCATTTAGGATGCATTTCTTTTCTCGGTTATACCTTTTGTTTACATTTTGGACATCTAATTATAATTCACACTAGGCAATGCTAGTAATAAAATTTAATATAGCCAAATGTTTCTATATTTCAGAAAGCAATCTTAGAAAAGTACAACATACCTGGCACCCAACTGCGCATCTACTTGCACTACCAACCCTCGTACTATCATCTGCATATACATTTCACGTACCTACGTCACGAGGCTCCCGGGATCTATGCAGAAAAGTCCCATTTACTTGAGACAGTCATCAATAACATTGAAATGATGAACGATTATTATCAAAAAGCTACTCTGCCTTTCACCATTCGTGAAATGGACGACCTTTTCAACGTTTATGAGACAAATGGATTTCTAACACGTATTACATCGAATAGTGAGAAACTAATTGATAAATAAGAACGTTGTAGAATAATTTCATGATCCGAAGAGGATTTTTCATGAGATAGTTAGATTGATAAGTGAAAATGTTGATTAAAGATATTTTTATGGAGCTACGCTCGAGATTGCGCAGCTGCAACGTGTACATTACAACAGGAGTGGATTTCAACAAAAATTGCAATCTAAAAATCAGTATACAAGCGAATTGCATTGTACTGAATTATTATAATAATGAGAACGATAAGTTGAAGAGGCGTGACAGTCTTTCCTCTATTGAAAGTCTATCAGACTGCTACTCTGACGATGACAATGATGTGACAACAGTAATTCCAATAGGACAATTCTGTCACATAATACCAAACTCTATGTCATGTCTCAAAATTGATAAAAACACCATTTCATTCAGAATTTTAACCGAACCAAAGAACGGTGGGAATTTTTACAAAGAACTTCTTTCTGCTAATACGGAACAAACATCCATGAAAACAAATGAATTAAAAGTCAATGTAAAGGTTAACAAAGAACTAAAAATCATATGTTCCAATTGCTCTAACATTGTGTCCGACAACGTCATAAAATTCTATAGAATTCTGGAGTTACCATCAACAAATTTGGACATGTCCGAATGGTTTTGCCACGGGCACAATCATTCTCATGAAAATCAGACCCAAACAGATTTAACAGTGAAACCTAGTAAATTTGATTTTCTCTACCGTCTGACATTTTTTGTGATAAATAATTCTATTTTATCGGAAAAAACGAACAAGTTTAATTCAAAAAGAGACGTGTACCATTGCAATAGATGCCTAGCTTGGCTTGGTCTCAAAAATAAGGATAATACAGTAAAACTTTTCCATTCAGAAGTAAAAACAATACAAAACAATACAGAAACAAGCATATTTGTGCACAAGAACCCGTCAGACAACCAACGTATAGACGACTTTGTTTACACAATAGAACAACTGACTAAAGAATTCAACCTGGGCCTGCAATACACAGTGACATGCAAAATTGTACTTGAATGCACAGTTTCAGCTAACAAGAAGCAATATCTACTCATTTGGGTTATGGATAAAGAGTTACAAGTTCTCAGAAACACCGGAGACCATATTGACGACGATAAAGTGAAACTGCAGTCAAATTTTTTAACGAAAATTCTTTATAAAATTGAATCATCACTCAATGAGGATGTTGAAGCTTGGCTCTCGGACCCAGGTGTGGTTTCAACGGAGATATCAAAGAATATGCTCTGTACAGGCTTGGAACATTTGCAAAAAATGTCTTTGAATATGCCAGAATCGTTCCGCAGTACTAATGGGTACTTTGTAAGCTATTTGAAGGTGTAATAAATGTTGCAGCATTTATTTTATTGGTTTTATTACATTTTATTGTCGCATTTTTGAAATTTGATTAATCAGGAAAAACCCAGATCAGTTTTCATCGCACTAGATTTGGTCGATCCACCGTATCAAAGATATGGTGTGTAAGACCACGAGAAAACGGCTATTTTACTATGCCATGGAATAAGCTTATTCAAGGTGCACCATTCCTCAACCTCGAGAATTATAGCACCTAGCTTAGATATGAATGCACTAAAAAAAATCGCAATTTACTCGGTTCTAGTCCTAAGAAACTAGATTTAGTCGTTATAAGTTTATTCCAGGTGCACCGTTCCTCAATCTCGAAAACCACAGCACGTAGCTTAGATCTAATTGCACTAAATAAAAGTAGGTAGTTAAAAAACTAGATTTAGTCGTTATGAAGTTTTACTATCCACGCTGAAATAAACTTGTTCCGGCGGCACCATTTTTGTATCTCGACAATCGTCTCCCAGCTAGATCTGATTGCGCCCAGAAAAACTCGTGAATTTTATCGGTAGGTAGTAGGTAGGTTTATGTCCAACAGTGGACGTCTTTTGGCTGAATTATTGACTAATAGAAAATTTGTTGCGCACATGTCACTGAAGTAATATAAAGAAGTGTGTACAAAAGTAACTTGAACAAATCACAACTACACGCGAACTATCCCAACATAGATACATTATAGGTTCCACTGCAGGGCACGTGTCTCTTGCAAGGAGATGGTTTAGGCCATAGATCATCGCGCGTTTTCTAAGCATATGCATGTTTTATCACGATATTTCCTTCGGCATTAGCGGACATTCATAAATTTACGTAACTTAATGTAATCGTCGAATCCCAGTTAAGAAGCAGCTGTTCTATGAGTATCAAGTAGTAAAAGAATAAGTCTGTTTTAATACAAAAATATTTATTTTCATATATCCCTGATAATCATTTATTTACAACAAAAATATGAAGAATAAAACACAGTACATCTAATTTTATTTCCAATATTTTTTATGTGAATCAATAACCTCAGAATTTGAAAAAGTAAACATTATTCACTATTAGAAAATACAAAGATTGTTATTGACAAAGCTGCCAGTAATAAAGAAGAAAGGAGCCGTTCGCTTGTCTTGTGCGTTTTAACGGTCTTCCGGTCCTTGTTTGGTTTCTCAGAATTTGTTAACGTAACTGTAGCGAAAAACAGAAATATTTTGTCCTCAAGAGTAAGAAATACATAAAACAATAACAAATTAATTGGTTTGAAATCAAATTCAGGAGCTTCTCTGGAGTTTTAAACTTTTTAGTAAAAACATTTCTTATAATCTGCAGGTATACATCCTCTCGTTCTCCGTCCTAAACAATTTACTGTCAAATAAGTAATACTCGACCAAATACTAAAAGGCAATGTCAAATATGAAGCTTCAATCGCATCATGCGTTTTTTAATTTGATCGTGTATTACTTTTACTTATTTGACAGTTTCATGTTTCGGACGGAGCACGAGAGTCGGGTCAGTGGGGTGATTCAAGTAATCAAACCGTTATCATATCGTAGCGATTTAGTCGTTGAACAGCTTTTTCGTATTCACGCGTGACAGTGAACGTCAACGAGTCCCATTTTAAAGTCGTTCGATCCAAATGTCTTCTTCTTTTAAATGTTATGACCCCATCGAAATAATCAATGATTTTGCCAATGTCAAGTAAAAATAACTATGTACGATAGTTTAGTATTATTATAAAAATTATACAAAAAAATGGCGATGTCGTTATAGCGTATTCTGGTATATGAATCGAACTTATTTCGACTCTAAACGACAAGCCATTTTGACAGTTCTTTAAATAGACTTTCGACGACTAAATGTCAAATTTCGCAATCCAAGATGTCGTCATTAGTCGTTACGTTTCGATTCTACTCATACCAACGTTCGTTCAAGTGCTACGTGATTGCCCATTTTGGATAGGACTTCGATCGAACGACTACGTAACTTCAACGATATTTTGATAGCTTGAACTTACGTGAATCGCACTACTGGTTATATTACTGAACAACATGCTTACTTATTATTTATAACATAAATATAGACTCATCCGAAGAACAGAGTCCGTTGTGATTGTATAGCGAAAAGAGAATTGGTACATTACGAGAATAATTTCGTTATTCAAACTAAGGCCCGTGTAAAGGTATTTTGAGAATTTATATACCTTATTTCGTTTCGGAAATATAAAATCAAACAACTGTCGATCTGACATCCACAGCGAAGAACAAACGAAATGATAGTACAGTACAGTTGTCCTGAGAACAAGTAGTCTTGCACATATATCTTTGTTCTACGGATGAGTCGAAATAGTTCTATTGCGGTAATTTTAATGTAGCCATTATATAAATTACAAACGCCGTATCTCGAAAAGCGATCTTGTCGTATCTCGAAAAATAGGACTTTACACCGAGGCCGAAAAACTTTTAAAGTAGGATGTATATAATCATACTTTAAAATTGACTTTGTACTAATTCAAATTAAAGAGAATATTTTTTTAATAGATTTTCGGCCCCGATGTAAAGTCCTATTTTTCGAGATACGACAAGATCGCTTTCCGGCGTTAGTTTCCTTTTGTACAACGCGAATGAAACCAAATAATGTCGTAACTCAAAATTGTGAAATTAAAAGAGAAGAGATCTTATTGCGAATAATGTGATATTTATGGGTCGAATATTTAGTTATTCATTAATAAAGGAGAATTTGAATAGCAGTAGAGCTCCTTGTGAAAAGACTTCAATCCAGGGAAATGTTGCCACCTTACCTATTTCTGTCGCCAGAAGCACGATTTTGACATACGACAGTATTTGAACAGACTTTACGGACTGTAATAACAGTATAAAAAAACGCATACCACAGAGGATTGCTGTAAGATTGTGAATAAACGTGACTTGATTTTACATTAAAAAGGAATAAATGCGGAAAACTACTGTAGTAAACAAGTATGTCTTAGAACAAGTTTTGTGGTTATGAGATAAAGTTGTTTTTCGCAAATTCGTTAAATACTTTGCAAACCAGGTAAGTTTTATACTTCCTATTAAATTTTCCTTCTTAGGGTCGTATTCTAGAACTCTACTCAATGCTCAAGTCAGAATTTGAGTATGGTTTAAAGCACTCGAAATCATACTCCAGTCCCTACCATTAGTGTCGTATTTCCAGTGCTTGTGTTTCCATTGCAATCCTGACTTGAGCATTGAGTAGAGTTCTAGAATACGACCCTTAGAGCCATAATGTAAGACTATGTTTCACTCCAGTATTTTATCTATAATTCACATAAAATCATAACATTAACAACAGTGTAGGTACAGTCAACAAATTGCTAGCCAAATTAAAATTATTTTACAAAATTCTTTTTCCTTTTATCGAATACTGAAAAATAATAATTGTAATAACTAAGTTAAACTACAAATAAATTCTAATAATGTAACAAACAAATGCAGGCAAAATACTTAAATAAGATAAAGTAAATTCACTGACCACAAAATAAAGCAGCTAACAAAATTTGACTATTGTATTTGTTTTTAGTTTTCACAATAATACGTAATGAATATTGTGAAACGCACCGCACATTGACAACAATATGTACCTTAAACGAAAAAGTCATTCTTCGTAGAATTAACTTTCATGTCGGCAAAACAAAATATCTGGGAGTCTACTTCCATACTCCGTCCGACACGACATCCGCCAGAAGCAATTATTGATACCAGAAATATCAATTAACGTAAGGGACATGTTGTCGAAAATGAGTTCCATATATCATTGGATTCGGAAGTTCCCGCTCTATCGATTGGTATTATTAACATTTAGGAATGTCCAGTGGTTTAAAATATAGCATGTCTCTTACCTTACTTAATAATATTTTATATGTAAACCGTCGAGCATAGTGTAAGCAGTAAGAGACATAGAAAATTATAAGTAATTCTATTGTAAAGGATCCCTTACAATAGAATTACGTGTAATTTTCTGTCCCACAACTAAACATCTTTTTTTAATGCAAAGGACATGCTATATTTTAAACCACTGGGCATTCCTAAATCTTTCGTTTATAGCATGAAAGAAGAAGAAATTCTAAGAAACTTTGCTCTAGACACAATCAAAATTGGAGCAGACAATAAAGTTATAGACAGATTTAAATAAATAAAATCGCTTTTTGGCTCTCCTGAAAAACCGTGGTTTGTCCCTTACATTAATTGATACTTCTGGTGTCAACTTCAACTTTTGTATCTATGGCTCCGTCGTTTTGCGCGACGATTTCGCCAACGTCAGGGTTGAAAGACATATAGAGCGGTGGTGAGATAGATTGCCGGTTATTAAAATACTTCGGCAGTTATTATATTATTGTTAAATAAGTAATATTCGATCGAATCAAAAGATAATGTCAATTATGAAGCTTTATTCGCCATCATGCGTCTTTTTTTGGTCGAGTATTACTTATTTGACAGTAATTGGACGTAGTTAAACAAAAAGGATCCAATACACAGCCAGTCACTTTCGAGATATGGCAGTTTGAAGTTTAGAAGTGTTTCTCACTCTTGTTTTATTTTCAAAACTTAGGCGATTAACACACTGCACCGCGCGCGACGACGGAGAGGCGCGGCGAACCGCACTACCGCGCAGATTTTTAATCAATTTGTGTCTATTCCAGTAATTGTCGTTCGGATATTCCCTAACAAATAATCAAAGGATTCAGTTGACATTCGTGTGTAGTTGGAAAATTGATCTTCATATTTTCTGAAATCTTTGTAATGAAGTTGAATGTTATCTTCGGTGTCTTTATTTGAGTAAACAAAAACAATCGACACTGCAGCGTCCTGAATGAGTTCTGTATTATTAACCATTCTTGTTAAAGAAGGATCTCAGCTACATGTGCAATCACTACGAAGCGAATACTTTGAGTGGCGCGGGGCCGCTAGACCGCTGACGCAGATCTGCGTTTCCGCTACCGCGCGCGTGATTCCGCGTCCCGGGCACCGTCGCGGGGCGCGGTACAGTGTGTTAATCGCCTTATAATGTCACGTAACTGCAGAGATTTATATATGTTATATTTTCTTGCTGATCCAACAGGTTAGATTTTAGGAACCATTTGATACATAACTAATTTTTTTTTAATTTTGTGGATTGGATCCTTTTTGCTTAACTACATCCAATTGTGACCCCCTGTAATAAAGGCATATAGGGAAATTCGTAAGATCTTACTCTGTCTATAGCTCAGATTGTTAAGAGTGACCCCGACCGGCAACAGACATTGGTTCGAGTATAGTCAGATCGAAGAAATTTATTTGTGTTGTTCGATCTTTTTAGAAAATAAATAATAAATTTGTAAACTGAGTTTTTTTTATTTAGTGACATATTAAGTTTAGGTGCTATTATATACCAATAATTTGAAACTGTGTAATCGATTCTATTTTGTTAGCTGCCCGGCTTTATTAGCCGTAACTAATGCCTCACAGAAGCTCAGTGACTTGGGCCTTTGATTCTATAATATTAATTAACTAATTATACATTAAAGTCGCTTTTTAACCGAGCTACAGTGGCGAGGCGTCCATATAACTCGATTTTCAACGTATGTCAAGTTAACCAGTGAAATGAAGTGTACAATATCTTGTGTGCTAATAAGTTTTGTTGAAGTGTCGCCAAGGCGCCGCTTTTTCTATAGGTACGTGTTCTTTGTTTTGCCCCGACTTCACCAACGACAATTGTCACGACTCGCCAAGCCAAGCTATTAAGAAAACTGAGTGCAAACATAGCGCTCATACATAATATTTCACCATTCCACACTCGAATATTAAATACTTCATTATAATATTCTAGAATATTTAAATTAAAAAATTACCACCGAAATTAGAGAAAAGTAACAAATTACTCAATTATAAATGATGCTGGATAACAATAGCCCGTTTACTTCGGGAGGAACGCAGGATCTTTGGAGGCGTCGCGAGCCACTTAAAACCCGAGGCCCTGCACCATAGGTAACACTGGCTACAATAGCCGCTAGAACTTGATATGACATGATTATAATTTCTTCAAACCATATGAATCTGTCTTCTTTAGTAACCCCTTTTGGTAGACATCTATGTTATGATGTCTTCTTGGTTATAACACCCTTTGGACGAAAACGGACTGTGTACTGCGCAGCTGAGCGATGGTGTGCATCACGAAGGAGTAGTTGAAGTACCAGAACAGCCCAAAGACCGTCGCAAATAAGACATCTGTTTAGTTAAGAGTTAAGGACAATTTTGAAGTTAATAAATACTAAATTAGGCGTTAAGTATAAACTATACACATCGGCAATATTATTTAGCAGAACAAAAAAGAAATAACAATGCATATATTTAAATAAATACTGAATTAGACATGACCCAGCATAACCTAATTTCAGTGGCAATTTTTATTATTTAAATATTCGATCCTTTTATTGTGCAATATTCTTTAATATTCGAGTATTATATCGTGAAATATTATTTAATCATTACACGATAATATACTTGAATATTTAAATAATAAAAATTGCCACGGAAATTAGGTAGTGAACACTAGTCCGAAAATAATCAAATTACATTACCATCTTTTCACTCAACCTTTATTTAAAACAAATAAGAAATAAAAGTTTTTTTTTATTTTGCATCAAAGCAGCAAGTAATTGAAAAATATACTACTTTTTAAAATAATTTAAATTAATTATTAATATTATTATAATAACAAATATTGTAAATATGTACCTAGCTACACAAATATTAACAAATTGATCCACTTGTTCTGCGTAGAAAAAACCTACTAAAATACTTTGAGTAATCTACTGTACTAATTTTCATAGTTTTATTGGTTCTCCATACAAACTTTCATCACCTAATGTCCTTCTTTTTTGGAGATGAAGTAAAATTACATTTGCAGCGTTGCCAGTTTTCGTAAAATTTTAAATAGTCATGTAGTTAGTTGTTGTCGACAGTTTTATCGATAAATTGCGAAAGTAGGTAAAATTTTGCCAAAAATGTCTGAATTGTGAATGTTACCGACGGCGACGTTCTAATTATTATTAGAACGTCGAACTTGTAGTACTACCTCACCCGCCCCTCAAAAAGTGGCAGAAAGTTATGTTCGAGAAATAACGCTAATAGCGCCTCCCTTTCTATATGCTCTAAGGTTATTAGTATCGAAATCAATTTTCCTCATAAATGTGATGAAAAACTTAGTATGTATCGTGGAGGCGGTAAAAAAAATACAAAACACAAGTTATTGAAGCCATCTTTTTTTCATAAATTAGTAATTTCTTATTTTACCGTCCTTATTACACAAAGTACTATTTCAAATGCCTTATTCTTTTTATAAATTATTTATGATGATTCAAAACTTGGGCTATTTATTTTATAATCGATATAAATATTTATCGATTACAATCACTAACTGCTTGCAAGCGGGCAACACTTTTGAATGAACTCCCATTTTACTCCACTTCAAAAAAGACAGACTATACCTCACCCCCTTTAAGATTTATTCATGTGACAAAAAGTAGCCTATGTCCTTCTCCTAGGTCCCATCTATATAAACTGTCATTTTAGGTTGTGACAAAGCAGCTCTGACACTTAGACATCAATTATTACCATAAAATACTGTATGTATTATACAATATAAATCAAAGTCTAAATCATATTCCTCGAGAACGTGGAGCACGTTTAAATTATAAATTTATCGTATATGAAAATAATTCCCCCAAACCAATTTACTTCAGCATAGTGAATATGGCCAAAGGTACGAGATCGTCTTCATGATATGTTTGTAATTCATACTAGTCACCAATAAGTTGTGTCAACCGGGACTCTAAGTAAACAGCGAGTCATCGACAGTAGTAGGAATAAAAGAAAAAGCTGACAAATAGAGTTCAATGTAGAACCAAACCGCGAATTGGTTCCTTTTGTGGCTTTTAAAAGAAATCTTACACAGGTATGACTTATTTGTAGGTAAATGGAAAATGTTTACTTAAAGAAAATAATGTGTAAACCGAGAAAATAAATTATAATAGTATAAATTAAATAGGAAATACCACTGTTGTTTTCCTTACAAAAATCATTTCTAAATATAAAACAAAACGGGAAATGCTAATGAGCATTATTTCCTTCCCGGTTTTTTCAAACAATGTTGTTTTTAATCATGTAACCGTTATGTATTGTATTTGTACTTGTTGGAAAAAAAAAATTATTATTTACACTGTGAAGCATGTACAGAATTTGATGAAAGTTTACCATTTACTATTTACAATACATATCTACTTTTCTAGACTTAAAAAGAAGTAAAAAGGAGTTAGAATAAAAAAAAGGCTAATTTAAAAGGTACAAACTAAGCAAAAAAAGTGGTTAATGTGAAGTGTCAATCTAAAATCAACAGATTTATGTCATTAGGTAAACATTGATCAAACATTACGTGTACGTACTCTACCAGGCATTGTGGCCTAAACGTAATAACTATTCCGTTTAGGCCGCGCCGGTTTGAAATGCGAGGCACTAAAAAATTTCATAATAGTCAAATAATGAAATATGGGAAGAAACTTATATACAAAAGTTACCAAAAACATCATACTTCTTAAAAGAAAAGTAACAAACATTCTCAAGTAACATGTAATCATTTGGACATGTTTAAAAAAAAATAGATACCAAAAAATATTTCAAAGATAAATTACTAATTGCCTACTCGCAAATTAAAATAAATAAATTTAAAAACAACAAACCACATTACCAGCATGCTAATTATTACGATTAAAATAGGTCATCCTTATTATATGGAAGGGAAAAATATAACGAAGTATAATGAGGTTAATTAAAGTTATTTTTCTGTGGTGCAGAGGATGATGAAGTCTAAAAAGTGGCGTGATCAGTTTATGAGTCTAGAATTATTAGTACATACTCATACATCACGCCATACATACAACCTATAAACATATGGGTATTCACATTGTTCTCAAGCTATGTTTATTTAATATGTAAATATAAGTCGAATGTTTGAATATTTAGCTAGATTTTGGCTACAGAAAAAATGATATCTCAAAAAAAATTTTTTTTGAGATATCAGTTTTAGAATACTGAAATTGTTTAATGATATTTTAGCAATGTATCATGAACCGAAATGTCGGACACGTTATAAACCTTAACTGTTTTGAAATAGAGAATTTTGAGCTCTATCTTATGCTATTTAAAACAGATATTTGACCACTTGTTACTTAGCTACGTTGTAGTTAGTGGACGGCAGAATAGTGAACAAGATTTCTAAAGGGATTAAAGTGATATCATATAATAATGTAACAATGTGTCACTGTTGACAAATTTTCCATAACAGGATAATCATTGTAAATGTTACAAACTTATTACATATACTTTTTTATGAAACCAACAGGTCGAACAAATCATGCGCTTGGTGATGCTAACCGCCAAACCTACCAGATATTGAACGCTGTGTTATTTTTTATGTGAATTAGTAAATAATATAAGTAATACGGTATATTAATAACTTCTATACCCTAATGGTAAGTACAAAATGTTTTATGCCATATTTAAGATATCAAGTGATTTATGTGACATTCATTATACTGGGTGATATCGCTTTAATCCACTTAAGATACCTTGTTCACTATTCTAAGCGACACGCATATCCATTACTAGTTGGTCACTCAACGGCACCAGACACCCTGAGACATAAATTTGACAAATCTTATATGCCTGTAGTTTCACCAGCACCGTTCAAAACCAGAACGCAGTAATGACCACATTATTGCTTGGCTGAATTACTTATGGTGGAAGTACTTCCCTAGACGACGACGAAACCCACAACAATCTCTACTGCTACTATGATAAATATTTATACCTTTCTTTTTATATTTATATCAATTTAAATAGTGCATCAGTCAATATTCGTAATTACTATTGTTATTTTTTTCTTTTTATAGTCTGACTGACAAAAATGTTGTGGAAAATGCGAATGGAGGTATGTTAGATGTTGTGTTGGTGAAGGAAAGACAATATATGCGGCGTATGTGTAACTACAGGAATTTTTCACGCCCATGGTTCTACCAGTAGAACTACGGGCAAGTAACGTTTTAATACTGATTGTAGATATTTTAAAGAAACAAAATGTGGTTACATATAAAGGTAACTCATAGCTTCATTTACTTGGTATCCAGCTCTCACTCTCTATTTCACCATTTTCCCTTACCACCCCTAGTTTACAGATTTCAAATTTTTAAACCTGATCATAACAGAGGTTCAGTGTACTCCATTAATGAACATACGTACTATAGTAAGTACATACAAGTTGATACAGTTAATTACTGAATCACCATCAAATAAACCATAAAATTACAATTCTGCGAATTTGATCCCTAACACCCAATCAAGAGGTGGTAAATATTGCATCAGTTTAAAATAGGACTGTTTCACACAAACATTTATCATGTAGTGTTAAGAAGGCTGAGTATATTGCTGTCCAATTGTTATATGAAACTCTGAAAACCCATTTCCGCAAGCATGTAAATGGTGTAGTTGGAGTGTTATCAACATTTTTATATTAAAAATATTAATGGCGATATGCCTGTAGCATTAACGCACCATAAAAGCGTACATGTGAAACTGGCTTCCCTCACATAATAAGCAGATGTTTTCTACTTGTTGTTTCACTGATTGACTGACTAAATGGACAAATAAAGTTCAAATTTGATACATTTTCAAGTGTTTATTTTATGAATGGAAACTTCAAATTGCATAGAAACTGAATAGAAAGAGACTGAACAGGAACTTGTCAATATCCAAAGGCAGTTAAAAAAATTAACATTCTTACACTAGCCTCACAGTACATTTATGAAAATGTAATTTATGTTAAAAGGAATAGTAATTTCTTTATGAAAAATAGTGACAGACATAACATTAATATGAGGAATAGAAATAAACTAGCTTCTCTTGATAGTCGTCTTCACAAAGTCAAAAAATCATTTAAGGGGCAATGTATACGCTTCTATAACAAGATTCCGGTTGATATACAAAATTTGCCTTTCACAAGGTTTAAAACTATAGTGAAACAAAAACTTTATACTAAAGGTTATTGTACAACTTCTGCATACTTGGATGACAAAAATCCGTGGTAGTAACCCGTTTAGCTCATGGAGGTAGTCTCGATCTCTGATGTTTCAAATAAAAAAAAAATATTGTAAATGTTATTTACAAAGAGCAACCCCTAGCGTTTCTTGCTCATTCTTCTCAGGGGAATCTGCCTTACGAATGAGCGGTAGAGTTTAACCATTGTGACGATTTCAAGTGTAATAATGCTTACCTATGAAATAAAGATTATTTTGAATTTTGAGTAACTCATTCATGAACCGTATTTAAAAAGCACCACATCCCGGGTACACAGGAATATCTTATTATGATATTTAATTTTATAATCAAGACTGCTACTGGGGGTCTACTCCATTTCTACATCTGACATCCGTTCGAAAGAATTCCTGTCAAATACGTTATGCTCAAACAAATTAAAAAGCAATGTCAAATATGAAGCTTCATTCAAATCATGTGTCTTTTTAATTTTGGTTGAGTATTACTCGTTTGACAGTAATTGTTTCAGTCAGAGAAAGAGCGTAGAGGACCTGTTATGTTATATCCATGAAAGTGTTAACCTGACAATGGATAGGAAGTGCAAGCAAATGGTGAGCAAAGGACACTAACTATATTTATAATGTTGCAACAGCATCCACTTCACTTGGAATACTATAAACTTTCACAATTTTTATCAAATGAAAGAAGAAATTGAGAAATGTTTCATGACAGTGGTTTTATGGATTCACACCTTTAGTCTAAGAAGGCTACATCGACAACATAACAATTTTTCAGGAGAGACGTTTAAAGATTCTATTAATGAAATGAGCTGACAACTTTTATGTTTAAATAGGCGAGTTATAAAATTTCACATAATTTAAATCATGTAGTTTGTTTTTATCACTTTTATGAGATAAAAGCACTTTAACATACAACCATATGTAGCTCCATTGTATATTTATTTGTACGTGTAATGAAGCAACCCACATAAGGCTTCATGATCTGTAAGTGCCTTTATAAATCAATATGAACAGGTGTGCGTGACACGTAGTATTTAGAATATTTCTCAGGGCAATATACTTTGGTTTAGTACACTGTATCAATAAGTGATATTCATATATAAAGAAAGTGGGCTTGACAATTAATGGAGATTCTTTGATTTTGAAAGCTGAGTAAGATCCTACATCTTACTCAATAATGACAAAACTGTCAGATATCAAAGTAAGTAGGGGAGAGAAGTAATGGGCTTTATTTTCATAGATCTTTATTGATATAGACCTTTTTGTTACATTGTGTTAATTTTTTAAATTGTTATGTTTTCTAAATGGCGGATGAAAATAGGTCATTTGAGTATGTGTTTGAGTATGTTCACCAGTTGAGTATGTTTAGTTTCAAAAACTGGCCCTTCTAATCCAATGAATAAAATCATATGAAATATATTTTTATTTCATAGGTAAGCAAATTACACTTAAGAATGTCACATTGATTAAACTCTACACATATTCGTAAGGCAAATTCCCCGAAGAAGAATGTGTAAGAAAAAGAGTTTCTAGTAGTAGACACTTGTTCACATTTATCATTTAAAATTTATATCTCAAATATGTTAGATGTTTCGAGTGCACTTTACCTAGCATTCCATCAATTTATTGTAATTTAAAAAAATATTGTAATTGTAAGCCTCCAGGTCTACAATACCAAAATTGAAAATTCAGTACGTGAGCTTGTTCTCTCTAACAAAGTATTTCCAAAAAACTTATTGAATAGCTGATTCCACTGGAACTGATAAAATTTACTTAGCAGAACACTGGGGACTGGCAAATACCTAAAAGGGCACCACCAATAAACAAATAGAAGAAGCCACAACTTGAAAGGGCTAAGATGGTCTCTAATATGGATTTTTGTCATTCAACCCAAGGAAGCTGTATAAAAGTTAATCTTTAATATGAAGTTTTTCTTTCCTTAGTTATAAACCTTGTTAATGGCAAATTTTAAATATCAATCTGACTCTTATTATAGAAGCAGTTAAATGTATACAACCCTTAACCATTTGACCGCCACAGATGCTTTAAAGCGTCAATAAAACCATATTCAGTCATAGTTAAATTTTATGTTCATTTACCTTTTTCTTTAACTGAGGAGAATAGAATTAATATAACGTTAAAATTCATAACATGTCACATCACTACAGTTGGCATCTAGGAAACAAAACTAGTTTTTGTCATTTGTGGCTCTGTAATAGGTAGATAGATTGATGTTATATGAAACATTTATTTTTATTATAATAAAAATTAAGTTATGACAAAAGCTACTGATACCGCGGTTAATGAGGGGATGAGCAACTCGACAATACGTTGAGTATAATTATAGGCTAATTTACTCTAAATTGGTTTGTAAAAACCTGAACCGACGTAAAATCGCGATATTTGATAACCAATTGTAGTCGCTACAGTGACTCACCAAACACATCGTGTAGTGCCGCTTTAATATTTTTAAAAAGGATACGAATTACTGCCTTCTCCCAGGGCTCCACCATGTACATCTCAGTCACGAGCAGGTATCTAAGGTACCAGTAGCTAATGAAAGCTTGGATTTTCTTAATGATTTCCATTTTTATGATACCGACTTGTAAACTTCCGACAGTCGTAAAAAA